>NC_047158.1:21947117-21963048 GCF_009819705.1 Hippoglossus hippoglossus | reverse complement strand
CCCTTCTCTCCATCTTCTTCATCCATCTTAAGCCGATTTCGGACATGACCCCTGCAGAATGTCTGCACAGTTGGGTCCGGACATACTCCAGAGTTTGTCTTTCACATAAGCTGCTTTCAGACACGCACTGAATCTGGAGGAGGTGCGTGTGTGACTTGTTCACAGCAGCTTTCATTCCAGGGTGAATCGTTAGAGAATGTATGTGTTTATGTATTCTGGTAACAGATCAACATCTGTGTCTCTCTGTAGGTGTGGCGATTATGCAAATGCAGAGTCCTCCTGTCAACAGCCTCAGTTTAGATTTCCTCACAGAGCTCTGCATCAGCGTGGAGAAGCTGGAGATGGATAAGAGCTGCCGAGGCCTCATCATCACCTCGGTACAGTGCGACCTCATCAAGTGTGGCGACAGAACATTGTCCAGGAGGCCACAGTGCAAATTGACTGTGTGTGTGTGTGTGTCTTCATTTCAGAGTCAGCCCAAGGTTTTCTCAGCCGGCCTGGACATTATGGAGATGTACGGGAAGACTCCAGAACGCTGTGGAGAGTTCTGGAAAGCAGTTCAGGAGATGTGGCTGAAAATCTACGGCTCCAACATGGTCACCATAGCTGCAATCAATGTGCGTAAAAAACACAACCCCCACCACCCCCACCCCACCTCCATTCTGTTCCTGTATCACACAGAAGCATTTTTCAGACATGAACTGAGCTCAGAAAAATCTCCTGACACTATCCAGAGAGGCTGTTTTTATCATATGAGTTAGAGGCTTCTGACTTTCTGCAGAGTTTCTCCTGCCAGCCCCTTAGTAAAAACTGGATAATGTCCCACTGAGCTTATGTGACTAAAAACAGGAGATTCTCTGGAGGATTCACTGTGAGAGTGATGACGTGTTGAATGTGTTATAACACATGACAAACACAAAAAACTGAAAAGCAAAAAGTATACATATATGTCAGGATGAGAAAGAGGTACCACACAAGTAGAAGACGGCAACTAAGAGGTCAAGAAAGCTTCTGATGATAAGAACAGACCCTGGAGTCACTGTGCTGTAAACAAGGTGTGATCTCCACAGGTGAATCACTACGTCCTGCCCGCTGCACCAACTCTCACCTGACTGGAGAACCTCCTGCTACGTTCTTATGTGTACGGCAAACTCTGGAGAAGGTCCTGACCCCATTGTTTGGACATTCTCTGGAGTTAATGTCTGAATCTGCTCAACAAGCACTTAAAGCCAAATAAAGCAGTATAACACGAGAAGTAGGCGTCGTGCAGTTGACCGCTGAGCCTCCTTTTCACCCCCTCCACAGGGTTCCAGTCCTGCAGGTGGCTGTCTGATGTCGATGACGTGTGACTACAGGATAATGGCGGACAACCCTCGTTACAGCATCGGCCTTAATGAGACCCAGCTCGGCATCGTAGCACCTTTTTGGTAAAGGAATTACACAATGTTGACGGTGATGGTTTTTATACAGATCAAGATGATAACTTAAGGTCGTACAGTAAATCAAACGACTGCAGGGTCGTTCCTCAGGCTCTCACCTCTGTGTCACTTAACAATCACTGCTGCTGTCTGCAGGTTTAAGGACACCATGACAAACACAGTGGGACATAGAACCACAGAGATGGCCCTGGAGTTGGGTTTGCTCTACAGCCCCTCAGAGGCCCTCAAGATAGGGCTGGTGGACCAGCTGGTGCCTGAGGACCAGGTCCTCACCACAGCCACACAGACCATGACCAAGTGGTTGGCTATTCCAGGTACATTAAGCCCCCCCCCCCCCCCTTCTTCCTCCTCCTCCACCTCCTCAATCATGTCTCTTACAAAGTCTTAGTCTGCTGGAACATCATCTGGGTCTGAATCATCTTCTTTGTTGTTGTTTTCATCAGTGAAACTCCGCTGTAATCTGTTTTAATATCCCTCCCCTCACTTAGATCGTCTGAAACACTACTATAAAAACTTTTTTGCAGGCTAAGAGCGCCAATGAACAAACAAACTACATTTACCATAATGCATTTCACCTTTTCCACAAGTATTTCAGTGAATCACAAATTATTTCATGCTTGAAAACGATGACATAGTGAATGAGACGCACCGGTCTTATAGGTATAAACACCCAAACATCGCATCAGGTCTCAATGGGTTTTAACTCTGTCACTACTCGAAACGCAGGCAACAAAATAACAGCAAATACAAGCAGGAATTGTAGTGAGTCATGTCAACAAGAATTACCCAGAATCAATTTATAGGACAGTGGAGACTTAACTCCACTTTGTGAGATAACTGTGAGTCTGTTCACTCTGCAGATCACGCCAGACAGATCAGCAAATCCATGATGAGGAAGCCAACCATCGACAAGCTGACGTCCAACAGAGAGGCCGACATTAAGAACTTTGTCAGCTTCATCACCAAAGACTCCATTCAGAAGTCGCTGCGCATGTATCTGGAGATGCTGAAGAAGAGACGAGGCTAGAGGAGAGAGCAATGTGAAGAGCTGGAGACACGAGTTACGAGACACGAGACACGTGACACTGAAGTTGCCTTCAGTGTCACGTGTTCATCGACGCTAACCTTTCAGTGACGAATAGTATTTTTCTGTCCAACTTTATATGTAGTTGAGTTAAAAACTAGTTTCAAACTTAACATCAATTTTGAGGATATTCTTTAAAGTGGCTGTAGACTAAACACCCCCCCCCCCCCCCCCGCCGCCCGCAGCACAGTTTGAAATTGGCACCGAGGTTTGGATGATGAGAGAATCAGACCTGGACGAGCAACACAGCAGTGACATAAGCTCTGGACGTTTAGAGGATGAGGCCAATTTGAAACCAGGAGTCAGTCCTCTTACCTTTGCAGCACTGGGATTGGACAGCCACTCTTTGTAGGAGGGGTTTATCAAAGAGTTCATTGTGGTGACAGACAGGTTTTTCCTCTTTGAAGTGCAGAGCCTTTACTTTAATGAAAGTAACCGTTGAAGAGCCCAGAGGACGAAGCCTTCCTCATCATCTCTAACAGATTTGTCTTTATGGAGTTTTTGTTTCTGCTTCTTATGAATAAATTCATCTGGGTAGTGGTTTGAACGGTGTGATTAAATGTCCATCTTTTTGTTCAGAGATTCAGTTTTTTGTTGTGTTTTTTGTGGTTGAAACTTCAGACACCTCCCGCTGTGTCTCTGTAATAAAATAATACATTTTATTTATATAGCACTTCTCATGCTGAAGCACAAAGTGATTTCCAAAGAAAAGGAGCAAAAATATACATCAGAAACCCCCGTATATGACAGCACATATATCAACAGCATTATACATAACCTGCACATCGATAAATTGAAGTATTGTTATAAATCTATAAAATATAGAAGTTCTATCACATAAAATGAAAGCTCATAAAAATACAGAATGATAAGACTTCCTAAAAAAGTAATTATATCGTAATAATATTTGAGCCGGGGGTCATCTTGGAAAGCTGAGTCCTCAGGAGGATTTACTTTAACAAGTAGATTTAATGGGCAGAAAGTACAGTGACGCTAAAACTGGGTTGATGTGATGAGACCTTCCTTGATTGATTAAAAACAGGCCTGAGTGATGTTTCTTTTATTGCCTCGCCTTTTAGTTTCATGCATCTTTCTTTTACTTTGTGTCTGTTCCAAGAAGCAACCGTGCACTGACGTCATTTAGCAGATTAGTTTATTTTGGTCTTGTAATTCACGGCTTCATGGTCTCTAGTGTAGATTCTGTCTGGAGACCCACGGACCAGTTGTACTCGTGATTCAGGCAGAACGAGCACGAGCCAGACCAACCAGCTTCACCTCCACGGGGAAATGGTCACTGACAGCCAACGCCTGAGGGAGAAACACTGTTTACTTGTGGTCCAGTTTCACACAGTTCAACAGGAAACTGTTTTCCCTTTTTCTACCATATGGTTTATTTATGTGCTGTAAAGCTCAACTTTATATACAAGTAAACTGGTATTTTCCCTCTTATTTGAGTTCATCTGCTTCAAATCTACTTTAATCAGTATCACTGTTAAAACCAGCAAATGATGTATTTCATCAAAGAACATAGACCATATGATTTAGTTACAGCTCCAAAGCACATGGGAGTGTGAAGTGTCTCTTTAAAGATGAACTCCACGTGTCACCATGCGCTGACCCCACCCTGAGTGAGAAGTTAAGTTACACACTGAGCATCATAACGGCCGATTAGAGACAGAAGGTTTTTACCAGATCGTGGCTGAGATTCATGTCCCTCATGTAGTTGTAAACTTCAGCACTGCTGTGCACGACTCCCCTCAGCATGTCAGCCGTGACCACAATCCTGCAGAGACACAATATGAGGCACAATCAAGAGTGGATGTGTGTGTGTGTGTGTGTGTGTACCTGTCGTATGGGCACTTGGTGGTTGACACTGTGGTGTCGGCCTCACTGGTGATCAACCAGTGGAAACTCTTATCGGTGAAGAGACGGATCTGCTGCCAGTCGGAGCCTGACACATAACTGCAGCCTGTGTTGAAGTCACCCAGCAGAACAATGTCCTGCAGGGAGAGAGTGAGATTAACTGTTGTTAATGGTTTCACACATTTCCACTAACTCATTAATTCTCTGTGTGTGCTTTGGGGGGGTGGGGGGGGGGTATTCACCTCGGTATTCCAGCGAGAGCGAACATCAGCCACCACATCATAGAGAGCATCCACTTCCTTCACTGCGTAGTCTGGAGAGGTGTGCTGAGGGATCAGAACAAAGTTCCTCACAGCTAGGAGACAGGAAGGAGGGATGAAGGGAGGGAGGAAGACAGGAAGCAGGAATGGATTTGGCTTCAGAGAAATTATGAGTAAATTGTCGTTTTAATCACGCACAACAGAGAGTGACTAACTTCTACTCAGCTATATAAAGACAGTTTTTATTAACTTGTACTTGTACTCTACATGTCTCACAGAAATACTGGGCTCAGAGCTCAGTAAGTGATTTGTAAGGTCATGGGGGGGGGGGGCTCCTCCACAGATTACCGGTGTAAATGGAGGAGAACATGACGACAAAGGGTTCTCTGTTGAACACGTCCGTCCCACTGGACTCACTGCCGTCGTCGTAGGTGTAGTTTTTAGCCACGGACACAGTTTCCTCTCTGGAAAAAAACACACACGATTTAATCACATTTGTTTTTCTAATTACTCTTTTATAGTCATTTAAAAAAACCTCCACATGGAAGAGACAACACATTAAGAGGCATTGGCAAAAATATTCAGTATACAGTTGCCATTATACTACATAGTACTACACACTAATAGTATCATGAATATTTTGAATGAAGCTTGAGTGCTGATCATATAATATGTCATCATTGCTGTGTGTCTGCTCCCTGTTGTGGGATCGTGACACAAAATAAAGTTCTACTGTTTTGTACCTGTAGAGGAAGAGATATCTCTCCGTGTACGAGCTGCGACCCAGAGGCTCGCTCACGATGTGGCTGTACCTGAACTGAGGAGACCCTCTGGGAAAACACACACACACACACACACACACACACACACACACACACACACACACACACACACACACACACACACACACACACACACACACACACACACACACACACACACACACACACACAGATGAAAAGCAGCATTTATCATAGAGTCTTTTTAGCCTTTACAAGTTTAAGCCATAGAATGTAAATAAAGATGGGCGATGCATCCTCCCAACGAAATATCTGGGATACCAACACTGCATTTTGTTGTGTTTTACTGTTTGTGTGTTGATGTTTGCAGGCTTGTGTGTGTTGTGTGGTTGTTGTGTGTGTAGGTATGTGTCCTGTCTTTTGTGTCGCAGGTTCCTGGTTTGTGCAGCTGGAGGCTCATCAGTGAAATGTAAGTCTGAACAGCAGAGATCAGGGACGGAGCTGTGGTGAAGGTGCTGTTCATACGTGCACTCAACCAATCAGGAGTCAGTCTCAGCTGTCAATCATGACATGTCAGCCCGTTTCTCTATCATCAAATATCAAACCGAACTGATCAGAAACGTGAACACGTGAACAGACATCAGTGTCAGAGGGCTTCACTTTAGAGGAGCTTGCATGTCTTCCATCTTTATTTACAGTCTGGTTTGTATTGTGGCCTTACTCGTTTGTTCTGTAATACATGTTATGTATATATTTATATAAGTATATTTATATATAAGGTGCGTCTAACTTGTTGACGTGCTCCATGAGTCTTTTGGTCGCTGACAGATCACTGTCTCTGACTTCCTGGATCAGGATGATGTCATAGCGGTGGACAATCTGTAAACACAAAACATCACGTACGTGAGTGTCTGTTATATATACTGTATATATATATTTATTTATATACATATAATATGTTATATTATGAACCCACATAGCCTCTGTTTCTCCAGTGTAGTTACATCCTGTGTAAATAATCTCTAGTGAGTCCTTTAACTTCCTGCTTGTGGAATCCTAAAGTTGCTGAAGTGCACTTGTGATCCCAAATCCCTCTGAACAACACAGTCACTAAACTGCACCTGTATTTATTTGAACTTGACAAACAGCTGAACTCTTTTCAGTTACTCAGCACCCTTTGTAATATATTGTCTTTCTGAGCGTGAGGACCTTGCTGATGATGTTCATGATCGTGCTGTTGGAGGATTTCTTGTCTCCGAAGGACTTGATGTTGAAGGCTCCCAGCAGCAGAGGGCAGGACACATGCAGCAGGGTCAGAAACAGACCCAGAGCACACAGCACACGCATCCTGCACGGGTCACAGAGGTCATACATGTGTACGAGCACATACAGTAAAACTTTTGTTTTAAATACATTTTCTCTTCATTTATCTAACTTATAATCATCACAATCTCACCAGTGTAATAGTAGTTAAAAGACGTATAAAAAAAAATGATATATAATTGGAAGCAGAAAAGTCAGCTCCACGCAGACTCGATCGGTTGCAGAGAATGCATGTACGTGCTGTTTACGATGGGTCACATGACCACGCAGGCCTCTCCTCACCTTCGCCGTGTTGTGGGAGTGAGAGACGGACGTAACACCTGCGGCCCTGGACTCAGTTTATCTGACGGCGGCTCAGCGTTTTCACAGAGGTTCAAGTCGGTAAAATATTAATCAGCTGAAGAATATTTTATCCTGTCGCCCTGACGACACTCTTATTGGAAGACAGGGATTCTCGGACAAAGGTTGTAAAATACGTGTGTGGTGACTTGTTTTCACTTGGTAGCACATTATTGAATTCAGTTTTTCAAATTAAAGTTATACATTTTTTTAATATTACTTAACGAAACTTAGTTTATTTTAGTATTTCTTGAGTTAAAAATACAAATTTACTTTAAAGAAACTCGGCCATGGAAGATGAAAACTTTCTCTATCTTGTCAAACAAACACAGAATTCTAAACTGTTTCAAATCACACATTCAAGTTAAGATAAATACACATCAAAAACTTAACTTTTAAAGTTTTCAAATTACTGTTGGTGTTTAACTTCGACACCAATACAGACTTTTCCGTCCTCACTTCATAAGGAGTCAGTTCCTCCAGCGAGATAAAAATGTAAAGCAGCAACTCCTGATGCTGTTTTAAACTAGATTCAGTACAGTTGGTAATAAATTATAATAATAATAATAATAATAAACTTTATTTCTTTGGCGCCTTTCAAAACTTAAAAGGTGCGTCACAAAATTAAATAGCAATGGTTTTAACTCTGAAGCAATGCATGCTGGGAAGTTCAGTTTCTTTCCAAACTTCATTTGATAAGTTGAGTGAACTCTCAGCAGTTTGTTCATTCAGTCATAATTTCAGTAACAATTCAATTTCCATTCTAAAGTGGACGGAGGATTAAAAAAAAAAACGTACAGATTTACGTTGAGTTAAAAAGAAAACTAGATTCCAATAAATCCCTCAATGATTTTAGCTGCTGCTGTTATTGTGCTGAAGAAGAATCGTAGCTACCTGAGTGTGAGAGGAGCAGATCTGGTGTCAGTCGAGCACAGAGGCTTTTTGTGTGAAAGAAACAGTGTGAGCAGAAAACTCTCGGTTTGTGGGGTTTTTATTTCGTTGTCGGTGCATGTGACTGGGTCGTGCTGGGGAGGGGTGAGGAGGGGTGAGGAGGGGGGTGTAGTTGAAGGTTTTCAGGTTTTCAGGTAACATGCTAGAGTCTGCGGTTCTTCAATGAGTTTGTCTCAGTGGAGAATTCTACTCTGCTTTTGTAAATCAGATTTTATTTTTACCCATATCATTTATTTATTTGAGCCTGTTCACTTGTAAATTACTTTTCTATACCCTGGATTCAGTGGCCATAGTAAACTCCACGTGAATCCTGCAGTCTCGATATGAACTGATCCGGCTAATTAAAGAGGACGCACCAGATGAACCCGAGCGTGTAGATGATCAATAGAGTCTATTTTTAACTGCAGGGTTCACAGCAGCAGTGAGAAGGCAACAGGTGACAGATACACACGATAAAAAGAGGTGATTCAAAGTCATGTCGGCTCTTTTCAACCACGTTTGCATGGTTTTCATGCCAAAACTAAATATTTTGATCAAAAACATTTAACTATTTCATTGTTTTCCTCGATGTCTTGAGACTCTCACTTATATTTTCTGATTGACTGAAGGAGCCAAAGTCACATTTCAAAGCTGTGTCCCATTAATTGAAATCAATAGTTTTATTAACTGTTGGTTTTGGTGCGTTTACATGTGAAGATCTCAGTCTTTACAAATGAATCATGTGACCCTCCACCAAGGAGATGGAGGGTCACATCTCACAATGTTAATGAAAGTGGAAATAATCCTGGATCTGCCCCATTATCTGGATTTTCCTGCTGATCAAACCAGTAGTTTCGTGAACTCTTGCTAAATAACAGACGGGGTGAAAACACTTTACCCCCTTGGCAGAAGTAAAAAACAAAACAAATGACCAAATATCATACTTTAATACAAAAAGAAAAAAGTGGAATAATACAGCAGATATATAAAAGATAAGATAAGATAAACTAATCCTTTATTAGTCCCACAATGAGGACATTTGTAATATTACAGCAGCAAGAATCAAAAATAGGCAGCAGTGAGTAATAAGTAGAATGTAGTGATATAAATATAAATATATATATATTCATATATAGTATATATATGTAGTAGGATGAAACTGGTGAGTGGAAGAACAGGTAGTTTTTCCAGGGCAGTCGTAGTTCACTCTTCTGTCCAGTAGTTGGCGACAAAGCATTCTCAGCGTGTTGGACACCAACCGACTGTAATGCGTAGAAGAAGACGTTTCGCAGTGACGTAGTAGTAACGGCCACAAACAGGAAGAAAACATCCAGCTGTTAGCCAAGCAGCTAGCCCGTTAGCCTGTGTACCGCTGGTCCAGTAATGACACGGCTTTCAGGGTCGGGATCAAACCGGTGTTGTGTCGTCATGCTGTGTCCGGAGGAGTGACCGGACCCGCGGAACCAACCGAACCGAACCGTCCTCGACTTTCCTCCGCTGCGAGCGTAGAAACAAGGTGCGTTAGCTTAGCAGCTCGCCGCTAGCTGGCGTTAGCGAGGGTTAGCTTGGAGGTAATTAGCAGGCAACTGTATCCTCTGTTTTCTTGTGTGTGTGTGTGTGTGTGTGATTGTGTGTATCTTTGTGATTGTGTGTGTGTGTGTGTTCACTGGTCAGAGGTGCTGATGCTCGGCTAGCAGCAGGTTGACCACATTAGCAGCTGACAACATGTATGACTCAGTCACAGGCAGAGATAAGTTGTGTTTTTGTAGAAGTGTGTGTTGTGGTGAGCAGAAGTATTAAGTGTTGTTTGTTTGTTTCGAGTTGTTAGCTAGCTTGTTGGTCCGTGACACTCCGAGTGGCTGTGTTTGTGTCCATCTCCTGTCCACTGTTGTGTAGAGCTGCATGTGCATCAATCATGAACACTGTTGTGCTACTGAATGTGACATTTTCCCGTTAATATATTGTGTTGTGTATCTGCTTTGTTTGTTTATGATTTGAGCACTGGTTCCAAAACTAGGGGTCGGGACCCCCTGGAGAGTCGAGACACATCAAGACTTCATCACCACTATAACAGACATATACTGATCTGTGTCCACGCTCCCTGTCATGCTAAGGGCTCGGTCACACTTACGCAACACTGGGAAACCTTCGCCTCCTGTTCACTTCCTGTCAGTGCGTGAGGGGAGAAAAATAAAACATTAGCTCCATGTGGCAAAGAAAATCCTCAGCCTGGCTTCACATGGAATTCAACCTTAGAGAAATTTGACCCTCGAGCTTCAATCCACATTTGCATTTGTGTGACCGGGCCCTAACACACCTGAAACGAATCAAATGCCCACGCTCGTACACTGGGTACGTACGTCCCGCTGGACATGGGTATTGTTGTAGATTGATTGAACTACAGCTCGTCTCCTACGCATGTGAACAGTCCTATTATTACAAAATGCAGAATTTAACAACCTAAATTTATTTTAATACAAAACACTTAAAACTTTTCCTGCATTTTTAAAAAGCTTCAAACGTGCTTGCCCGTCTCGTAAGCGTCTCTCTCGCTCGGGGCCACTGACTCTCTTGACTCATCCAAACCTTTCTGTGCTCTGTGTTGGTCCAGCAGGTGTGAATGAGTGACGTGGTGCCTCCCACAGCTCTCAGTGACGTCCAGCTCCGCTTCCTCTGCCACGATGACATAGAGAACGTCAAGCTGCTCTGCGGTGATTGGTTTCCAATCGAGTAAGAACCATGTTCATTGTGTCATGGATGTCAGGGATCATCTCTGAGCCCATTACTGAATTTGTTTGCCTTTTTATAATGAAGTATCCCATTTCGTTGCTGAGCTTTTTAGGATTCCTATGCATGCTGCTCATACTTGACTGCGAATCTGTCTGACCTTTGACTCTAGGTACCCAGACTCATGGTATCAGGACATCACCTCCAACAAGAAGTTCTTCTCCCTCGCTGCCACCTTCAGAGGAGGCATCGTGGGAATGATTGTGGCTGAGATCAAAAGCCGGACCAAAGTGCACAAAGAGGTGTGATGTTTAGCCTTGTTCTTCAGTCACTCACACAAACACACTGTGGTTATAACCTGGGCTCTGTAGAGATGTGTCAGGCACCATGTGCTTGGTGCAGTTTATCCACTCTCACTCTGCTGCCATTTGGAAAAGTGGAACACTGACATAGTGGAGTCTGTTTTTAGTCTTCTAATTACACGAACCAGACGCCCTTGACTGAGTGCACTCGTATCAAAGAGTTTGTTCCACTGGACAAGCATCAGCAGTCCGCTCCTGTCACTTTAGGCCAGTGGTTCTTAAGCTGGGTTCGATCGAACCCCAGGGGTTCGTTGAGTCACTCTCCGGGGTTCGGCAGGGGTCAAGACACACAGTATAGCCCGGTTCGCACTAGCAATGTCGGGCCGTTTTTGTCGGCCGTCAAAAAATTGGCAACACACAATTTTTCTTCGCCGTGTTAGATAAATTCAGCCCACTCGTATTATTCGTGACGTCACGCTCCGCTTGGCCATCGTTGGCTGCAGCTGATCACGCCACATTGCGTGATCAGGAACTTGGTGCGCTCAGTAGTCGACTTGTGGCTGTTGTGATTGTACGTCATTTGTGATTTTCTTTTAATCTTTCAATCCCTTCATACTAACTATGTCGAGCAAAAAAAGAAAGTGGTTGGACGAATACGTACAATATGGATTCACGTGTATAAAGGAACGTGATGGGAGTCAGCGTCCTCAATGCATGATTTGCAATGCCAAGTTGAGCAATTCTAGTCTAGCACCGGCAAAACTAAAGGAACACTTCCTAAAGCTGCATGGAGATGGGAAATACAAGAACACAACGCTCGCTGAATTCAAGGTGAAGAGAGCCAGATTCCATGAAAAGGCCACTCTGCCTGTTCTCAGCTTTGTACCCATCGACAAACCGATCCTCACAGCATCGTACGAAGTTGCGTACCTGATCGCACCTGATATTAAATTTTTCCAATTCCGAAGGTTTCGGTGAATGCACTGATGAAGCTTGCAGGGTTCAGTACCTCCAATAAGGTTCAGAACCACTGCTTTAGGCAACAGTAAAAGCTGTTGACCTCGTTGATGGAACGAAATCCTATTTGCATTTTGGAATCTACTTCCCCAATGGATAGTTTGCATAGGCAAAGAAGATAGTGACTAATGCACTGTGTTCAAAACAATACATTGTTTTCTTTGTCTTTTGTCCATGTGTGTCTGTTCTGTTTGTTAGGATGGAGACATCCTGGCCTCCAGTTTCCCTGTGGACACACAGGTAGCCTACATCCTCAGCCTGGGAGTGGTCAAAGAGTTCAGGAAACATGGCATAGGTACAGCTCTGCTTACGCACACACACACACACGCACACGCACACACACGTCTCATTGACATACATTCATTCTCTCGTCCAACTTAACTATGACCCCTGCAGGCTGATTCCAATCCTCAACCATAACCCAGAGGTTTTCAAACTAGAGGTGTTTCCAGACATGAACTGACTGAACTGAGGAAACGTCTCCACTCTTTCTTCCTCTGTTCTCTCTCTCTGTCTCACACATCTTTCAGCCGTGACTCTATGTTGATGCAAAGAGATGAGGAGCCGTCCATCTTCTTCCTGTCACTTATCAAGCTCTCTCTCTCTCTCTCTCTCTCTCTTCAGGCTCCCTACTGCTGGACAGTTTGAAGGAGCACATCTCGACGACAGCCCAGGACCACTGCAAAGCAATCTACCTACACGTCCTCACCACTAACAACACTGCCATCAAATTCTATGAGAACAGGGACTTCAGGCAGCACCACTACCTGCCCTACTACTATTCCATACGAGGGGTCCTCAAAGATGGATTCACATACGTGCTCTACATCAACGGGGGTCATCCACCTTGGACAATATTATATCCTTTTGTGGAAACAGTGAAGAAAGTTACTTCTGCACTGTTGTTTAGGGGCCAGTGGGTAATAACCTTTCACTCGTACACATAAACTGAACTCGCTTCAATGAATTGAATCTATATCATGTTGATTGGAGGAAATATCATGATCAAATTATTGATAAAACAAATATAGATGTGGTGTTTTCATGTTTCCTTAACTGTTGGTCCCACTGACTATATCCAGCACATTGGCTCGACCCTGGCCAGCCTGAGCCCCTGCTCCATCCCGCAGAGGTTGTACCGACAGGCCCAGTCCCTGCTCCGCTCCCTGCTGCCCTGGTCCAACATCGCCTCCAAGACTGGTATCCAGTACAGCAGAACAATGTGACACAGCCTGGTGGGTGGCAACAGCAGCTTCACCTTTTGATTGTTTTTAGCTTCGTCTATGAAGAGGTTTCTAACTTTGTGTCTCTCTTTGTCTCCGTCTCTCTCAGGAGTGCAGGTGCTCCATTTTCCATCAGTCTTCCCCTGTACAGACAAAGATGTACACACACTCGCTCACATTCTGGATCCTCTGTCTCTCCACACCCTGCAGGACTCAGGTTCAACCTGTGCTCGACCGGTCACGTACCAGAGTATTTCTCCAGATTCAGTACCTGTGTGGCACTTTTCACTCAAGGTCCGGGTTTGCAGCTGTAGTTGTGAACCCACTTCTAAACAGGGTTGTTGCATTGCAACATTATTCACAGTGCAATGTGGTGTTTACACTGACAGACAGTGTACTCTGGTAGAACTCTGGTTCCCTCGGCCACGTTGGGCATGTAGTCACTCTGATGTGTATGAGAGTAGAGAACATACATGTTCAGTGAGCAATCACAATAATTAAACCCCATTAACAGACCGGGCCGCCTCAGTCCACTGCAGCTTTTCATAGCTTTTCTACTGGTTTTTATTCAGAAGTCCAACACGTCCACATGATGTGGGGTCAGTCTGGTACCAATGATTACTTTTAACAGGTGAACTGATAGAATCAATCGATCCAAATTCTTATTGTTGATTAAATGATTAATGATGAACATCTCTGGTTACTATAGAATCCCATATATATTACTCTATTCCATAGTTACTATAGTTACCTGTGTTTGCTCAGTCATACCAAAGCTGAGCAGTATCAGAGCAGAGTGTAACACACACACACACACACACACACACACACACACACACACACACACACACACACACACACACACACACACACACACACACACACACACACACACCGTGAACCCTACAGAGGCTAAAGGTTTAAACCCAGCTTACCTGTCTCCCTTCACCCGGTTCACTACTGTCACAGAGACTATGTATACTGTTTGTATATTATATATACTAAGCTAATATATAAATTTCTCCTGATGTGTATGTCTATTCTATGCTGTCGTTAGGCCTAGTTGGAAGATCACCCATCCGTTTTCCTTTTTTCAGTCCATTCCGGTTTGTAAAATTGACCCTCGGCAGAATTGGACTGTGAATCTAGATATGCTAATAGGCTAGTGTCTTAGAATAAAGCTAATTATACACAGGAAACCCACAGAGACACAATGTAGATGAGCAGTACAGTTGAAAAAGATTTGAAAAAAGGATTCTTTGCTTTTGCAAATGAAATTCTGAACAAGCGTACTTGTGACACTAGTGCATAAACATTCAAACGTGTCATAGTATAGTGATATTGAAGTTTACGACACAGTACTCTGGTTTTTATCCCCCTCTTTTTATTAAAGTATACGGTCTTTCAGTTTGAGAGCAGGACTTATTGATTTCATCTTTAGATTTCTAATGATTTCACTCTTAACCCTGCGCTGCCACTCAAATATCCCTTCTTGTGCTTAGATTTCCTTTGAAACTTCTGCTCTCCGATTTGTTTCTGCTGCACTTTGATATTTTTTTGTGCAACGAGTCAAAATTCCAAAGAATAGTTGCAGTGAGGTCTTGATTTTGCTGCTTCACGTGGACCAGGGATCTGCTGGAATCCTGTTTAGAGAAGGTGTCGTCATGTTTTTCCTCAAGCACACTGACAGGAAACCTGGTATATTTGAGTACGAGCACAAGGTTTCGAGTACATGTACATGAAAGTACGTGAAATCTGTAAGTCCTGCTCTCAAACTGAAAGACCACGCTCTGGAATAAACCCATTCAGTTCTGTTAGAAAATCCTACATAAAGATATAGTTAAGATAATGATCTTTCTGCATTGTGTCAAAAATGTTGCCTGTGTATAATTCATACAAGAGTTGGGAAGATCTCCTGGAATTGTTATTTAAAAGATTTTAAATTGTGCTGTAACCGACTATAGACCTGTCATTCTGCTCCTTGGCTGTAAAACTGCTGCTAATGTAGAGCAATGTCCATTTGTTTGTTCAGATTTTTAAGAATATGGCCCAGATTAGAGTTTTATTGTCGGCCTGTAGAAGCGATAAAATGAAAAGGATGTAAAGCGTCGCACACCGTTGTTTGCCTGTGTGCATGTCTGGGTCTGAAACTAGCACCTTGTAAGGGTTGGACATTGGTCCGATCTGTGTGGAAGAGAGACACGGGAGAGCTCACCCAACATGTTGACTGGTAAATCCGCTCTGCGTTTAATTTCTAGGTTCTTCTGCATTTTGTTTTGTGTTGCTCCTCAAAATGACTGAATCCCGATCCCGTGTTTCAGCCCGTGAGCAGATCTTAGACTTTTATACATGACAGAGCACTGAACGAGTCGGGGGGGGGGGAGCGGTGTGATACATGTTTTTAAACAGGCAAACATTCCTCAGTTTGTCCGCCCTGGACGGGTGATCAAGAGAGAGGCTTAGTTGTGTATGCAATAAAAAAATGTATGATTTGATTGATTGTAAAGACAGAGTGAGTCTGACTGCCTCCTTCTGTACGACTACTTTACATTGTTCTTATATTTCATTGTGATGATCATATTACATTGTTCTAAACCTGAGCCTTGTTTTCATTCCGTGTTGTTGCAAAAGCAGAGACACTCTTCCCACAATGCATCTTGATGGCACCTGTTTCTTCACCCCCC
>NC_047158.1:21899617-21942117 GCF_009819705.1 Hippoglossus hippoglossus | reverse complement strand
CAGGTGTCAGGTTTCACTGTGAGAAACAGGTTCAGTTCCGCATGTCTGCATGTGGTGAAGCTGCATTGAGCCAGATGATGGTGCTGCACAAGTCAGGAGAGGACACACACCATATCAGGTTGCATTGTTTGTGAATGATTGTGTTGTGTTTGGCGTCCTGCTTGTCGGTACAGTTTAGAACAAACAGCGTCACAATGGAGCTGAACACTTTCACAACGTCTCTCTGGTTCATCTTCCCTTTTGAATACTTCAGAAGATCCTTTATAATAAGAGTTTTAATCCTTTATTTAGCTTTGTTTCAAGTCGGCTGATTAAATTTCCATCAACCTGAAGATCAACCACAAAAGGAAGTTTGATCAGAGGCCATCCTGTGACTCCTCACCTATTCTTCACCAGAAGCACCAGTATGAATAAATCATCATTTCAAATGAACGAGCACCTTTGATTTGTATGTGATGAATCATTCTCCTCCTCAGACTTTGAACAGACACCGAAAGCTCCTGAATATGTGGCTTTTTCCATTAACAGTATTTTGATGGCAGCATTAAAAGGGAAAGATCTAGTTTTAAAATAAATAAATCCTGGATCCGGCCCTTGTGGGTTCCTCCCTGGTTTATTCCCCGTCCCTCCACCAGGTTTGATGCAACCTGGCCCAGTACTTTTTACCCAATCCTGCTGACAGGGATTAAAAAGAGACGAAAAGTGATCACAGCCAGAGATAATTTTACTTTCAAAATACCGTTTTGAAATGAAAATGTAGTCGTATTGATGAAGTTTTAGTCGGACACGAAACGGTTGATTTGAGCCAAGCTGAAAACCTCCAACAATGTCAGGAAATGCCACAAACCAAGTCAATCGCCTGAACCGTGTGGAGGAGCGGACGCTGCTGCTGGTGGGAGCCTCAGTGTTCACGCAGCCTTCGTGAACATGTGCATGATTGAGATATGTGAAGCTGCATTGACGCACATCGGAGGGTGAGTCATCAAACTGCAGGATCAGGACCATATCTTACTGTCACACACACACACATATTGGCTGTGCCCACACAAACACACAGAGCTTGGTGTAATGGGCCGTCTGTGTTTAAGGTGAGTGCTCTCTGCCTTCAGCGGCTGCAGAATGTGTCTGGAGCCGCTCGTCCTCGGTGTCGGTGCGTTCGGGCCCTTGATCACCCGCCTGCAGCCACTTTGTTTCTTCCACTGCGTTGAAACAGCCGAGACCACTGAGCGGGCGTCGGCTGCAAACACGTCCTCTCTGCAGATGTGAAGCAGTGACTGGTTCTGTGAGGATCATAGATACGTCAGTGATTAGTAGTATTTATTATGTTTGTATGACAATATAATAATTGTTGTTTACACTTTTACTAAGACTTGAAATGCAGCCAGAACATCGGATTGAGCCCATGTGAATAATCTCCAGGAGCATCTCTTTACTAATGAGTCCAGTCTGTGTCAATGAGTCCAGTCTGGAACTGGAAACCAGTGAATGGAGTGTAGTACAGTCCATATCAGACAGGTAGTGTTTGTCCCAGCAAAGCCCTGTGTGTGTGTGTGTGTGTGTGTGTGTGTGTGTGTGTGTGTGTGTGTGTGTGTGTGTGTGTGTGTGTGTGTGTGTGTGTGTGTGTGTGTGTGTGTGTGTGTGTGTGTGTGTGTGTGTGATTGTATGTGAGGAGTGACCCACTGAGTTGGTATTTGCTGTATCAGCAGGGTCTTTGAGTAGCACAGTTTCCAGAGAGCACGGAAAATTCCATAGGACTTTGTTTGTGTGTGTGTGTGTGTGTGTGTGTGTGTGTGTGTGTGTGTGTGTGTGTGTGTGTGTGTGTGTGTGTGTGTGTGTGTGTGTGTGTGTGTGTGTGTGTGTGTGTGTGTGTGTGTAAACAGGAAGCAGAATTGATGTAGAACCTCGTCTCCTCCACATGTAAACACCTGTATCATAAAATACAGAGTTGAACTGAACCTGTTATCAGAGACAACAGGGTCAGTAACACTTGTACTTTATTTCTCCATGTCGTGTTCTACTCTGGTCATGTGACAGGAGGCTGACGAATCAGTGGAAGCTACTGGATCAGCAGGATGATGGAGTTTGTGACCAGTTAACAAACCATAATCACAGCCTGTCGAAGCAGAAAGACTCAGACTCTAAATCTGTTTTCCCTCTGTCACGGTTTCCAAACCTCACTCAGACTTTCTCACTTTGTTATCTGTTCCACCTCCTTCCTCCCCCCCCCCCCCCCACCCCCCCCCCACCCCCCCACCCCTTGTTAAAACCTGCTTTCCTTTCCTGTTGTTGTTCTCCAGCCGCTGCTCCCTCTCCACGCCTGTGAATGATTTATCTGTCTCATGGACATCGACACGTCTCTGCTACAGATACACATGGCGTCCACGCTACTCCGAGTTTTAGAGCGGCTATAACAGAGAAGTTTGGAAACGTGTTTTAATCTGGACGAGCAGAAACTGAGATGTTTGGAAACGATGACGTAAAAACTCACTTCCCTTTGCTGATTGGGTCTTTTCGGTCACATGACCCCCTGACCCTGTTGTCTTTGTTCACAGCTGCTGTGAAGTTAAATTCTGTATTTTCCAATGATACAACTCTTAACATGTGTAGGAGATGAGAGGTTATTTGAGCAATCTGCGATAATCCCTGTGTCCAGTTTACACCAGCACACGTATGTGTATGTGAGTGGTCACGTGATGTGAGTGGTCACGTGATGTGAGTGGTCACGTGTGTTTGTACGGACGAGGATTAAAACTGATACGGAGCCAAAACGCTCATTTGAGTAATTTTAGCTAAAAGAATTACACTTCATTGTGTTTTAGTTGATTCACACCTCCAGTGTTGTGTTGTGTGTTGTGTGTGTGTGTGTCCTGACCCTGCCTTCCTCCAGCAGGAAGCCTGTTGTCCAGAGAGGCTGTGATTACATTAACATCACGTCTATTGAGTTAAGGATGAGAAGCTCTGCTCGCTCTGCGTTTCACAACTGGAACATGTACCAGCCTCCTGCTGCCAGCGTGTGTGTGTGTGTGTGTGTGTGTGTGTGTGTGTGTGTGTGTGAGTCTGTGTGTGTGTGTGTCTGTGTGTGCGTGTGTGTGTGTGTGAATAAAGAACGTTCACCAACAACCACCAGAGTCAGGAGTCGTTTGCAGATGGAGTCTTTAGACTTTGTCCATGTCCCCTTCACTGATATGGAGGAGGTGTGTTTTCGGCCCTAGACAGTCTGAGGACAGTGTTTTCTGAACATCAGAGCAGACGCGCACACACACACACACACACACACACACACACACACACACACACACACACACACACACACACACACACATTCAGAATACGTCTCCTTTAAATCTATTTTCTTGGGAACTTGTGCGAATGGAAAATCTGCTGCTCCTTTTTGTTTTTTCGGTCGTCAGCTGCACATTCTGAGAAATACTCAGTTCACTGACCTGCTGCTGGTGCGTCCGTCATTGTTTCCTTTTATTAGATTTGTTTTACACCCCCCCCCCCCCCCCTCTCTCTTCTTTGAACAAAAAGTAATGGAAAGGATAAATCACTGGAGGTTCTCTCTCCTGCTGGTCCCTAATCGGTTGACACAGCCGGTGATGTAATGACCGATGATGTAAGACCTGTGGTGAGGTGAATAAAGGGACTGTTCTCCTTCCCCTCCTCCGTGAGGTCGGAGCGGCGTCGGCCTGTCCACCAAACTGTGGTTGCCATGGTAATGGTAGCTCTGAGGACGCCACTAGCAGGTCGCTGACTCAGTTTGTGTTTCTGTGGGGGTGTCGTCCTTCAGGGCTGAAGTAGGGAGGATGCTGAAAAAAAACACGTTTTTAATTAACACTTACCTCAAACTGACAGGATTACATGTGTGTGTGTGTGTGCTTGTGCATTTAGCAGCGAGGTAACGAGGTTCACACGCGTCTCCTCTCTTATCTTCTCTCGCTCCTTTCAGGTTTTTGACAACCTCGGCTGAGTCGCCCCCTCCCCTTCCTTCCTTCCTCAACTTTGACTCCAACGCCCAGAGATGTCCTCTCAGGCCACGCCCACCCAGGGGTCAAGACCGCTGACCCCTCCGCTGACCTCCGCAGGATCCCCGCGCTCTCCACTGTCCCCAAGTAAGAGAATATTCTTTTATCTGCTTCAAGTATTCATGTTGAGGAACGTGTCTGCGCTGATTGAACAGATAAAGATCATTTCACCTGGGATAATGTTTTCTGTGTACTGAATGTACTGCTGTGTGTTATTTTTCATAATGCAACATGTTTTCTTTTGTCCCCTCAGAGTCCCTGCATCCTCCAGGCTGCAGACACAGAGACCGCTCACCTTCCCCCATGAGAGGCTACCTCATCCCCAGCCCTCTGCCCACCCGCAGAAACAGGACCTGCTCGGCGTGAGCACACACACACACACACACACACACACACACACACACACACACACACACACACACACACACCGCTGCAGAATCCCAGCACAGGACCATCCTGTGAGTTACTGTCGTGGGTCATCGTCCCTGCACTTGAGACAAACTGCAAAGTGCTGTCATGGCAACTCATTGAATTTCCGTCCGTCCGCATGCTGCTGTCATATCTCGAGAACCATCCATCTTAATTGGCGTTACACTGTGCACGTGGACTGTTAACGCTCCGAGGGAGAGCTGTGTTGAATTTGGTTTGATAACGTGATACGATCGATGTTAATCAAATTCTATTAGACAGGCGACCAGCGCCTTACGGTCAGAGGGGGCGGAGCCTTAAGGGAAAATGTCTTCTTCTACGTCTGGGGATAAAGTCTCAGAACCGAAGTTTCCACAGAACCGAAGTTTCCACAGACCACGTTTCAGGGACCTTTTGTTCTTGTGCCACCTAACAAGCTGCATTTCTACGACTTCACCCAAATACTTCTCCGTCTCACATCGTATCGTCTTAAAGGTTCTTTTCCTTCCCTGCGCTTCCTGTGCAGCGTTCAAACGGTTAAATGTATAAAGCATCACTGTGACCACATTGTTTAGAGCTGCTCACTAAATAATAACGTTGTCCCTCTCTCTGTCTGTCTCTCTCTGTGAAGGACGGCTCGGGCGTCGGAGGGTCCACTGTTTGCTGGTGTGTGTAAATGTTTTTCCCGCTCAAAGGGCCACGGCTTCATCACGCCATCGGACGGGGGCAACGACATCTTCGTCCACATCTCAGAGTGAGTGTGTGTGTGAGTGAGTGTGTGTGTGTGTTACTGTGATTATTGTGGGTTTGCAGAAGGGCGTGTCTGAGCGTCCTCGTGAGTCTTGGAGCGGGGGTGGGGGGGGTTTATAGTTGTATGTTCATGACCTTGTGAGGTCCTTCAGAAAATAGAAGAGGACAATATTAAATACATCTTTTTATTCAACTCTCTTTTATTCGTTCTTGTGACTAATCAGGTCGTTTAGAAAATGTTATGAATAGAGGCATCAACCCTCTGCACAGGAGTAGAGGCGCACACACACACACACACACACACACACACACACACTCTCACAGAGCTTTCTTTTGGCGAGGAGTGATTCATACTTTTATTCTTGCATAAATTGTGACAAAATCTAATGGAAAATGGAGCCAATTTTCGTTATCTGCCTGGTGATTGATTGTGAATCTGTTTCCCTCCCTCACCTCCAGCATCGAGGGCGAGTATGTGCCGGTGGAAGGCGACGAGGTGAGCTACAAGGTCTGCTCCATTCCTCCCAAGTTCGAGAAGGTGCAGGCGGTGGAGGTGACCATCACCCACCTCAACCCGGGAAGCAAACACGAGACCTGGTCCGGACACATCGTCAGCAGCTGAACGCTGGGGGAGCCGAGGGGGAGACGGGGTTCACCGGGCCAGTGGGGGGGGGAAGGGAGACGTAGAACAACTTGAGAGGGAGAGGAGGCAGATCGGGTGAGAAGTGAAGCCGAGGGCATTGGGGTCAGAGGGAAGTTATTACTGCTCCTTGTGTGATGCTCAGAGACGGCTGGAGACACGACCAGTGTCCTGAGGTGACGGGTAAAGGTTTAATTTGGATTTGAGTTGACATGTGTGAGGCTTTCTCTGTCCTTCCTGGGAAATGGGGAACTATATCTTTGAAGCACATACAGGTGGTATATGAATAGATATATGATCACGGTGGAATCATCATAGAAAGATTTATAACATTATCGTAGGTTTCTTCTTTAGAGTTTTTAGATCCTCCCCCCGTGTTGAGATCTGATGGACAGAGGTCACAACCAGACTAATGTGGGCGAGGTGTTGAAGAGGAGTCGCTGTGAGGCTCCGGCAGCAGGAGGTTGTTTTCCAGGTTTAAGGCTCAGTCACAAATACGTGAAGATTTCTGAGGCGAACCGACGCCCCCCCCGTTTAATCTGTGAGAGCGAGGAGGCGAATAAAAGATCTGTTTCCTGTGGCGAGGAGGAATAAAAGATCTGTTTCCTGTGGCGAGGCGAATCGCCGCAGGGAGTTAAACGTTGGTGAACTTTGACCCATGTTATTCGCTTCACGTTCACGTACACGTTCTCCTTGTGCCTATAAACCAACTTCCCTGTATTTCATCTTCATGTGTGGGTGGTTGTATGAAAAGTTCTCAAAGTAATTAAAGCATTTTCAACTGGTTCATCTTCGCGGATTCTGCATTTATTTCATATTGATCATGGACCAGGATGTTCTGCCTACTGACCTCATTCTGGTTCTGAATAAGACATCACTTCAGTTATGATGTTTACATGAGAATATTCCGTTTACATTCCTGTTTACACGTTACAGACATAATGAGATTCATGTCAGAATCCTTCTCACGTCTCAATTTGATTATTGTTTCTTCAGAGTTCGACCTTTATTCAGGTTAAGTTAATCAGTAAATGCCATTTTCATGACAAACGAATGTACAGAGAAGCAGCTTTATACGCTTACAGCTCAGGATTATTATGACACAAGAAAAAACAAGATTTATTTTCAACATTTTAAAATTTGGGATCATATTTAATAAGCGTATATGTGTGACTTAAAACAAAAATACTATTGCAAATATGTTAAAAGGTTTGCTTCAGTGAGAAACACACACACACACACACACACACGCACACACACACACACACACACACACACTATTCTCTGCTTTAACCTCTGCTGCCCTCTACTGTCCACATCTCTCTACTACAGCTACACAAACCAGTTCAGTGGTCTCACTGTATTTTATTCTCAATCATTTTCACTGTGGAGGATCATTGGATCTAATTCTCGTTTCCTAACTCTGTTGAGCGACCTTGGGAAACGTGAAAGGCTCCATACAAATCAAAGTTGTTGTTGTTGTTGTTGTTGTTGTCGTCCACCTCTCGCCCAACGTCAGCTGGGTTCGGCTCCAGCTCCCTACTCGCCCCTCAAAGTGCTTTAGTTGATGGATGGTTATTATTTTAGATTATTGTTGTTACGGTAAAATGAAAAAGCTGCATCACTTGCACACTTGCTTTGACTCGGTCCGGCCAGCAGAGGTCGCCTAATCTCCACGTGAGAGCCCGAAAGGCCCCTGACACAAACAGCCTGAGCCAGTGGGGGTGAGCCAGTGGGGGTCACCCAGTGAGTGAAGGGACCAATGAGGGTTTGATCAACGTCTACAATACAAGAAAGAAACGCATATTTTATATATAAATTATTTCAAACACTTAAATATTCTCTGGGTTGAGATGTCGAGCAAAAATAAACGTACCTCAAACTCTGCGATGTCTCGTAATGGTGGCACTTTAACATTGAAGTGAAATGAAATAAAATGAATTACAAAACATAGAAACAATTCTTACGAAGCTTCGGGTCCCTTTACGACAAGCTAACAGGCAGGTTCAGAACGAGCGCTGCACTAGTATACGAAGAAGATAACAGCAGTAACTCAGTCAAACTTATATATAAACAACATGTAATAAAGCAAATTAGATTCTTGACTGTAAAATCTTCAGTGCAGATAAACCAGGAAGGATGAACACAAAGTTTTCTAACTTCACTCTGAACCACAGACTGTTTATAAAGAGCTGAAAACAATAAGAAGGGACAGAAGCAGGAGGAGAGGAGGAAGAGAGGAGGGATGGAAGGAGGAGGTGGAGGAGAGGAACAGGAGGAGGTGGAGGAGAGGAACAGGAGGAGGTGGAGGAGAGGAACAGGAGGAGGTGGAGGAGAGGAACAGGAGGAGGTGGAGGAGAGGAAGAGGGAGGGATGAGAGCCGATGAGGGAGGAGCAGAGTCTCAGTGTGTGTTCTCCCTCTGGAGGAGGAATCAGCAGCTGCAGGACAATGGAGCGTCTCCACCTCGGATCCTAACGGACACCGGACTGTTTCCAACCCGCGACACAAGGTAGGAGTGACGGGCAGAGGCCGCACTGAGCCCCGGCTCCTCTCCGGCTCCTCTCCGGCTCTTCTCCGGCTCCTCTCGTTAAATGTGTCCGTGTGTGTGTCAGGCTCCAGGAAGCGACGCGGCGCGGCAGCAGCAGCAGCGGGGCCTGGCGAACCATCCGCCGGCCTGCGGGTCCCGAACCTGCCGGTGACACGGTCCAGCACGGGCCGCTCCGGCGGGTCGCTGTTACCGGCAGTTTGCGCTGGATGTGACCGACACGATCCACCGGAGCCGGGACAAAACACCCGATAACCGCCCGCTCGTCTCCGGAAAGAACCCCACGCAGAACCCCATTGTAAATCCGGCTGGTTTAGATTCCCGTGCTTCCCCGCAGAAGTAAACACGTCCAAGGCCGGAAATGCATAGCGATTCGCATTCCTCTGGGTCTTTTGTATAAATCGGCTCATTAATTATTAATCAGGCTTCGCTTCATTCAAATTAAAATCCAATAATCCCTGCGAGCACAGCGCTCAGCTCAAGTGT
Organism: Hippoglossus hippoglossus; assembly: GCF_009819705.1. NCBI lineage: Eukaryota > Metazoa > Chordata > Actinopteri > Pleuronectiformes > Pleuronectidae > Hippoglossus > Hippoglossus hippoglossus. The sequence continues at coordinate 21,933,262 of NC_047158.1, read as the reverse complement.
ATTGTGACGTTGGGCTAATGACGGGACAACACGCGAACCACACCAACACATGGGCCTTTTAATGTAGTAAACAATACTTCATGTATAATATACAGCGCCGAATGATTCACCACAACACATTGATTCACAATAGGTGATAAATGTGATGTTATTCTTGAATATATACGCTAGAAAAGCATTACCCTCCAAAAAAAGGCGGTTTTTGGATGGGGGTTCGGAGAAGGCAGCATATGGAGGATATGCCAACAAAGCCTCTCTCTCGCCAGCAGCAGCAGCCTCAGTGTGTGTGTGTGTGTGTGTGTGTGTGGACCTTTGCACGAGGCCCGGCCAGCAGCGTGCACAGATGCAGGGATTGTGCATGTGAACAGATGCAGTCGTTGTTATAATGTCCTCTCTGTGGAGCAGTGACGCAGGAGATGCTGCAGCCATGAGGGATTATTATCACTCAGCATATGAACACAGTGCATGTGGAGCTGTGGCTGCAGCGGGTCACGTGCTGACCACACACACACACACACACACACACACGTGTGATTGGTTGCACATAAGTCCTCGGGGTGACATGTATGATGAGGGTCATGTCACGCATCCTCACACGTCATGTAAATGCACGGACTAGTTTCTCAGCATCCTTCTGACACAGGATGTTTCCAGTGATGTTGTGCAGGTGGAGGAAAGCTGCTCTACACACTTGTTTATCAGATCAAACTTTATTGATCCACACACCAGGTTGTTACAGCAGCAGGCAGCTCAGCGTGAGGGAGATGTAAAATGCTGAGTATGTACATTATACACACTTTCACTGTGGTGGTTTGCATAGAAATGTTGTAAAGTAAAGTGCAGTGTGCACAGGATGAGTGCACGAGCAACCGTTTGTACATAAACACAAAGTTATTTCCTGTAAGAAATAGTGTAAATAGGTAAAAGTAGAGAATGACATGAGCAGTGCAGAGTCTGGAGCTTTGTGTGTCTCAGATGAAATGTCCTGGTCACACATGAGTATCTGCTCAGTCGGTGTTTCTCTGAGGTGTTTGGGGCAAAGTACTATGAGCTCCGTTTGGTTTTAAGAAGTACTAGAAGTTTTTTTTGTGGATACTGTGTAATGCAAACTCGTTTTCAGTTCCTCATAACTACCATGACTCCGAGCCAAACACGTATCTTGATGTTAAAGATAAGACAACGACACAAGTGCTTGAGGTGAGGATGAAGATGATTGGTGCAGTTGTGCGGTGATGTTTTTATTTCAGATTGTTGTGTGTCTGTGTGTGTGTCTGTGTGTGTGTGTGTGTGTGTGTGAGAGATTCTTTAGGCGTCTGTTCCCATGATCATTGTGTGATGATCCACTATTTGGCAAGAGAGTGTCACAAGACGTACAGCGGCTGCAGTGTGTGTGTGTGTGTCTGTGTTTGTGCGTCTGTCCTCCCGTGGTCAGCGGTGCCATCTGGAGTCAGCGTGGGGGCCAGGCAGGAACTGGTTCGACCTTTCCTACGTTACCCAGGATGCCTTTCAGCATGGGCTGTTTTAATTCTTCAGCTTTTTATTTTAGGATTCAGTTCAACACCCAGTGTGTTGACGTTGCCATGGAAGTAATGAACGTATGTTACCAGATAAACACAAACATGATCCGACTTGTTTTATCCACTTTCAGCTCAGATGCATATTTGTAGCTATGACACTGACACCAGCGGAGTTTCATCCGTCTTGTTGGAGCAGGTTTTTAGAAAGTCAGAGACTTGAAACAATAAAAGTCTTTTTGACTGTTTTGTGACAGATTGTCTCAAAAACGTTGTTAAAAATTGACCTAAATTTGTTGAGAAACTTAACCAGACTTGATTCTTTTGATACTTCAGACAGGGAACATCTACAAAAGACTTTGAGTTGCATTGTGGGAAATGTAGGATCCAGTGTTTTCAGAGTTTATCCAACATTAGGGAAACTATCTCAGCTGCTGTTTGAATTTGAGCCTTGTTGACAAAGCCCCTTTTCTATTGGTTAAAAACCCCACTAACATCTGGCTTTTGTCTGCGATGCGAATGGATTCAATCGCCTTTTTTTTAGCGGATTTACCCGCGTTAGAAAAACCTGCGTTTATCCGTTAGTTTTGGTGTAAAAGATTTTATAAAACTGTGTCAAATCACAACAGTTTTATGGTGTATAACATGGTCCATGTTGAAGTGAAGGTGGAACATCCTCGCTCCACTCGATCGTCCCGATGCAGGATGTGTATTGACAGATTCACTGTCTGTTTGGGGCAATGTTGTGTTGAGCAGCTTCTGATTGTTCCAGTTGATAAGGACCAACCGCAGCATTAATTAATGACGACATCGTGCAGTGCAGGGCAGTGGAGAATCTGACTTTAGTATTTGTCTTCGTTAGACTCTAGGAACCAACGTATTCCGACTGTGTTTGTGTCGACGAGTGTTGAGCTACATGTTGTATAATTGTGTTAATGTAAGTTGAACGACAGCAGGAATCTTCACACCTCAGCTGTGAATTCTCACAGGAATCCCACAGTCTGCTGGAGGCTGTGTCCGCCTCTGTCTCATTTGATGAAGTAATCTGAGTTGCAAAACCATTTATTTTCATATATCCTTTAAAGTAGTTGGATCATTGTTTCATCTGTTGCTCTTTTGTTCAGCCAACAATCCAAAACAAAAATCACGTGGTGACGTTTGACGTGTCGAGACTTCATATTTGTTGTTTCTATGTTCACAGAATGTTCATGATTGAAGCTTGAAGTCCGTCTCTTTGGTCCAGGACCTCCTCCTGAGGAACTGATTGATTAGTTATCATAGAAAATGATCTAAACCATTGATCTGTGTCTGTGATTCAGGAGGTGACCGTCAAACAGCTCCAGGATGCTGTCTTCCTCGTCCCTGCTGACCTGCCGTTCATCAGGGGGCTTCTGATTTACCAAACATGATGAAGACTGAGCGCCCGTCGGCCACGGGGGGCAACGGGGCGTCCGGTGGGAGCAGCGGGGGAAGCGGGAGCTCAAACCTGCGGAGTCCCTCACCCCATCGCAACGCCTACGAGGCGGGGCTGGCGGCTCTGAAGAAGGCCACCGACCACCTCAACAATGCCGCCAACGGGGGCTCTGACCCGGCCTCAAAGCCCGCCCCCTTGCCTCGCCCGACCGGGAGAGGCCGGAGATATGGATCCAACGTTCACCGCATCAAGAACATGTTCATGCAGATGCAGTCGCCTGGTGACGAGGAGGAAGGAGCCAAAATGATCGGTACGGAGCTTTGAAAACAAACCGTGTCAGGAGGAGTAGAACTTGAAGAATATGGAGATGATCAGTAACTATTTGCTTGAACCTGTACCAACTTAGTTTCACTGTTTAAAACGTCCCATGTATGGGCACTTTCAGTTTGAGAGCAGGACGTATTGATTTCACGTTCAGATTTAGTGATGCTCTCATTCAAAACTCTGCACTCATACATCCTGCTTGTGCTCAGATTTCCTGCTCTCCAGCTTCAGCTCTTCTCACCTTGATCTGTACAGTGTCAGCACAAGTGTTAGAAACAACCATTTTGTCCCCTGTCCTCTCAGGTATAGACCAGACGGTGAAGCTGTCGCTGCCACGCGCCTCCAGCCTCAACGAGAACGTGGACCACAGCGCCCTGCTCAAACTCGGAGGCACGGTCTCGGAGAAGGTCAACCGGTTTGACCATAAACCAGGTGGGGAAGGCGAGAGCTCCTCCATGGGTTTCACCAAACTGCAGGAGACCAGGAGGATCTTTGAGCAGCGGACTCTACAGGTCAGAATGGGTCTATGTTTGTTGTGTAAATGTTTGTGTACTTACTTGTCGGCAAGAAATCAAAACCTGAGTCTTTGTGTTTCCTCCAGGAGAAGCAAGCGGCCACGAACCGGATCTTGCTGAAGAAGGAGCGGGCTTCGGGCTTCCAGGGGAGCCGTCTAGATGTCGTGGCTCGCTTTAACGGCTCCACTGAGGCTCTGGACCGACTTGACGACCCGCCACCTTCCGCTCCACCTCCTACTCCACCTCCACCTCCCACTCCACCTCCTACTCCACCTCCTACTCCCGCTCCACCTCCGTCTAGTATTCCTGCCCCTGCAGCCTCAGTCGGGCCCGGTGACGCCGTCAGCCCCACCGTAAGCCAGCTCAGTGCCGTGTTCGAGAAGGTCGAGCCGCCAAGCAATCCCACCCCCCCCCAGCGTCGGTCAGCACCTGCCCTGGCACCAAAGCCCAAACCTCCAGCAAGAGGAGAGGCTGTCGGCAGGAAGGTGGGGGGGGATGTGTTTAACTTAAAAAAAAATGCAGGAAATCAGAAAAGGAAGTTGGTTAATTTGCATAAACCAAAGGCTGTGAGCTGATTTTCTCTCTCTCTCTCTCTCTCTCTCTCTCTCTCTCTCTCTCTCTCTCTCTCTCTCAGGTAAAGTCGTTGCCCCCTGGAAAGGAGGCCCCCGAGGAGAGGGCAGGAGACGCAGAGCGATCGGAAGGGGCAGGTTCAGAAGGAGTGGTGACCAGCGAGGAGAAGGATGGGTCCAGACAGTCGGGAGACCAGCTCTCCAGCTCCTCCACGTCCTCCTCGTCCTCAGCGGCTGTCGCATCCTCCTCCTCTTCCTCCTCAGAGGCCAAACCAGGCGTGGAGGCGCAGCCAGCAGGGACTGAAGCCAGGGGCTCAAGTACGGCGGCTGCTCCAGACCGGGAGCCTCAAGCTGACGATCTGGACGGGCCCAGCGAGGGGTCCGAGGCCGGAGCCAGGCTGGTGCAGGCGGAGGTTCACGCCTCATTGGAAAATGGAGAAAAAGAGCCTCCAGGTTCTTCTCCCTCCTCGAAGGAGCAAGGAGCGGACTTTGAGAGGAGGGGTGAGGAAGAGGAGGAGGAGGAGGAAGAGGAGGAGAACGACGATGATGGCTCGAGGAAGGAGGATTACTCGGAGGGGGATCTGGTGGATATCAGTGCGTACAGCGGACTTGGGGAGGAGGACTCTGGGGGGAGCCAACTGGACGATGAGGACGAGGAAGATGAGGAGCCGTATCAGCCGGAGACCAGTTGTTCTGAGATCGCAGGCCTCCCCGAGGAAGAGGAGCCGGCTCCATCCAATAGGAAGATTCAATTTAGCATTGAGCCAATCAAGGTGAGTGAGTTTATGTTGATGTCCTTATTCTTCTCATCATAATCTGTAGTAGTGGTCACAACTATAAACATTATTACAGAGGAGACACACACACACACACACACACACACACACACACACACACACACACACACACACACACACACACAGTAAACAACACATGGACGGATTCTCAGCAAACCTTTGGAGCCGATCGTTTAAAAAACACATTGTCCAAGGTATTTCTGCAAATAATAGATGATCCAAAGCTTATTGATCAGGAAGTGATTTCCCATCGTAAGTTTCCTCATGAGGCCACAAAGAAAATTACATCGTGCATATTTCTACAATGCATTTCCTGAGATATCATTGCTCCCTGTAGGACTGTAGACGTGACCTTAGAGACTATAGAACGCTTGTATAGATATAGAAAAGATATAGAATTGTTGATAAGTTTTACTGCTGCCGAGTCAAATCAGTTAATGAAGCTTTAACGATCTGTTCCTTTAGTTGTTTAACTCAAACGCTGGTGAAGCTGTTGATGTGTTCAACTATCGACATCTGCATAGAAACTAAACTACGACAGAATAGACGGAAATGACTGAGAAGACTCGCTGACTTCCTCCTTCTTTAACATCGCACACAAAGTGTTGATGGGGGGGGGGGGTTGCTCTTCAATTTCGCCACAGTGAATCCTGCTGACTGTGTGTGTGTGTGTGTGTGTGTGTGTGTGTGTGTGTGTGTGTGTGTGTGTGTGTGTGTGTGTGTGTGTGTGTGTGTGTGTGTGTGTGTGTGTGTGTGTGTGTGTGTGTGTGTGTGTGTGTGTGTGTGTTTAGCAGAAGCTCTCTTTATACTGTATGGCTCGTTTCTCCTGCACACCCCCTCACTGCAGCAGTCAGCTGGTTGAACCCAGTGGATCGTGAAACACGTCTCAACATGCAGCGATGGAACGACCGTTCAGCAGAGCGAACAGTGTAGAGCGTGATGAGAGAACCTGAGACGTCTTACAGCAGGACAGTGTGTGTGTGGACAGAGACAGTGGGGATCACACCCGTCATGTCCGCTCATGTACGTGGTGGAGCGAGGCCAGACGTGAGGTCAAAACTGAATTCTTCTCATTTTCTTGAACCTCGAAACATTTAGCCGCTGACCTCTGTAGCCACAGTACAGCTAAAAGTGGATCTGTGGCCTGAGGCAGATCCACTGAAGGTAACTGCTGCCGAGCCAATGTCTGAGCAGCTGCACGGCCGTACCACCTGATGGTGAGGTCTTATCATCAGTGTGTATGTGTGATGTGACTGCTGCTACGTTTCTGCTTCAAGTAAAGTACAGAGAAGTCATAGTGATTGAAGTTAAAGTGAAGATAACGAATCTGTCGCTGGATGTTTGAGTCAGAATGATTCTGCTGTTTTCTGGCTGCCGCTCTAAAGTAGGATCTCACTTCCTGCTGCCGCCTCCTTCACTTCTTTATCTGCCTCATCTTCAGCGGCTCCTCTCACTGTGAGCGACGTGCAGCACACACTGAGATTCATTTTAAAGACACATTTTCTACACTGAGCCTCGGTCTCACCCAGATGCCCCGACCCACTTTCATCAGGGACCTTTCTGACGCTGCTACCAGTATCTAAATTAACCTTTTGTCAAGTCACAGAAAGAAATCAGTGGTGGCTGTGGCTCAGGAGATAGAGAGGGTCGTCCATTAACCAGAGGGTCAGAGGTTCGATCCCCGGCATCTCCAGTCTGCACTGTGTTATTCTGGGGATAATCATTGATAATCAATCACAAGTGTTGTAAGTGAGTGGTCACGTGATGTGCATTTTTAGTCGTGTTAGCAGTTGTGTGGACGGAGGTCGTTTTAGTCTGAGGACGACATACTAAGGCTTTAGCCTCGATGTTAGAGAAGCAGTGTTGTTTGTTGTTGCTTGAAGCAGTGATGTCATAAATTGAACAGGTCTGGACTGGAGTCACAGAGAATATACAGGTGTTTTCACAGAGCGCCATATTTCAAGCTGTGAGGACACTAAGAATTCCTCAGAGACGGGGCGAAAGCAGAAGAGTCTGAATCCTCGTGTTGGAACGGTCTTCATGCACATCACAGTGAATTCATATTTATATGGATCATGGGTTAGGGTTAGCGAGCGAAGCCCTGAGACCAGGAGCTTGTGTTGCATGTTCAGAGACGTGTTCTGCTGCAGGGAACAGCACGGCCGTCAACAGACTCTCTGTCCGGGCATGTCTGGGGCTCAGTGTCAAAACTGGTTGCTAATTGTTGCTTTAACGTCACGAGTCCCTTCTTCACGCAGATGTTAGCCAGGAGAGCTCCGACCTCCGGCCTCGACAACACGTCTTCATACCAGGCGCCCTGAAGCTGCTGAGGAGCTGACATGACGCTTCTGGACGAACACGGAGAAATGATCATGGATTGATCACAGGCTGTAGAGAACCTGATGCTCAGTCCTGCATCTGTCTTCAGCTCACACACACTCAGTTGTGTAGTACCTCTGTCAGGTGGTTGGAATGTGGCAGGGTGTGTTTGTTTTCCTTGGGGGGAAAAAAGAACACACACACACAAACACACACACACACACACTTGGGAGTCACAAGAATCACAGAGCAGACCTTTGTTGGGATGGAACCCCCCCTGGTGTGTGTATTTATGTGATGCACCTGATCCAGACTGAAGAGTTTAAAGGAAACTCACCTGATTTCACACGACAAACGCTGCATCCGTCCTACTTCGATGTTTTCAAACAATCTCCAGCCACTCGAGTGTTTTGGCTCCGTATCAGTTTTAATCTTGTTCATATTCACATGAACCTGTAAACACATCACATGACCACTCACAGACACGTGTGCGCCGGTGTAAACAGGAAGTACTCAACTGGCAGTTGCAGAATGAGCCGGGCTACAGACCAGAAGCAACAATGGTGAAAAGTAATAGCAGGGATTTGCAGAATTTAACTGAACAGCAGCTGTGAGCAAAGACAACAGACATCACAGACGCCTCTAATGCTCCGGAGTAGTGTGGGCACCGAGCGAATGCCAAGCAGAGTTCAGGCGATTTCCACAGAAACATGGAAGTAGCCTTTGGGACAAATTGAACCCAGTTACCTGAACACGTGTGGATTTCTACGACAGTTGAATCCGGTCAGTGACCAGACATCGAGCCGTGAGAATCTTTCCTCTGCTGCTCCCTCAGCTCGGCCAAATTATAACCCAGAAGATCGCCAACGCCCGAAGACGTCTCCAGCAGATATATGATCCAATATATATGTTCTTGTCTGTCGGAACTTATTTTAACCTGCTTTAGTCCTGAGTCCTGCCTGTTAGTGTGAATCATAGTGAATCTCAGCTCCTGAGTCCCAGGGCCTCACTGGGTCATCACCTCGACAGACGGGCCGTGTGTCACTAAAACCTTCCTGCAGGTCGTGTGCACTTCAAGCCACAGTTACAGACGGTTGCATGGACACTGTGTCGGACTCCAAACTCCAGAAATACAGAGCATAGAGAAGCTGAACAACGTGCAGGCAAACATCTGTGCACGTCCAACAATGAGCCTCATGCAACAACATGTTCCTATTCTTCTCCTAAAGTTTCCTACAGTGAGTTTGTACGAACATGACACAACAAACACCTCTCGTTTCAGTAAAGTGTGTAACTGTACAAGATGCTCCACTGGACCTGGTGACATTTAGCAGGTGCATGAATACATGTAGAATTATATTATAATTTAAATTGCAGAAGTTAAACAGTATATAATGAATAATGTTAATTTATATATCTATTTGTAATTGCTTCAAATTTATGAAATATACAATCCGACAGTGAAAAACACCTGAAAACTCCAAACCAGGAAATTGAACGTGGTGGTGAATGAGTTCTACTAAATCAACAATGGTTGTGTGAGTGTCTATTGGCTGAAATCATCAAAGTAGCTTTGTGTTATCAAAAGTTCAAAACTCAAAGTTGTATCTAACAATAAAAACTAGAAACGACTCCTGATCCCGAACTGCATCCGTCAGCGTGATGATCTGAGTTCTGTTCGACGCGTGTGATTGGTTGTGATTCACTGAGTTCTGTTCGATGCGTGTGATTGGTTGTGATTCACTGAGTTCTGTTCGACGCGTGTGATTGGTTGTGATTCACTGAGTTCTGTTCGATGCGTGTGATTGGTTGTGATTCACTGAGGCCTCCAGTAGAGACACAACCTGCAGGAACAAACACACAAGCAGGAGTTCAGAGCGGCAGCTCAGCTTCTGCTGCTGGAGGCTCCGCTGCCGCCTGCAGGACTGGGGCCTGGCTTCCCTCCAGCTGGCTCCTGATTGGCCAGATTATGCAGTGGCTGTCAATTTTAGGAGGCAGCATCAAGTCCAAGCCCATGAGGGTTATTGTGCCTTGTGTTTGGATCCAGTCCACTCGGGCGTCCTGGTTAGAGTGGGGGTGTGAGTCATTAAAGCCCCTGTCCTGCTCATGTGAGTCAACAAACAGTTATTTATTCTATTCATGTTCTATATGCTGCACGGAGCCTTTAGGGAGAGAGTCACGCTCTCAGTGTGAAAAGATCAGTCCTCAGCTGCTCAGGTGATTTCTTCATTTTCCTTAGGGACTAAAAACATTTAATGAAAACCACTTTACACTCAAATCAATTTATTCATTTAAATCGTGTCTCAAAATAACTTTTATTTCCTGGTTTTAGATTTTCATGTTTTTTCTGGTGGTCTGTGTCAGGCTGTGGGGGGGGGGGGTTAAGGGACAGTCTGTTTCAAACTCGCACTGATTCGTTCTAGAGCGTCACATGAGCCCAGCTGCCCCCGCCAAAATAAAATGCACATTATTGTTGCAATAAAAGTGGAAAACCTTGTGACTGAAGTGATGAACGGCTGCGTTTCTCTTCCCTGTAAACTCGACACCTTCAAACCTGCCTGACTTGCTGACCCTGGCTTTCAATAACCGGTCAGCGTTTATTTCATATCCATTATGATGGAGTTTTTTTCTATAATGAAGAACTTTACTGCACCCACACAAAGAAGTGCTCTTGACATTTGACCTCCTTTAACATGAACAAATCTCATTTGTCTGTTTGAATTAAGGGGCGGCACGGTGGTGCAGTGATTATCACTCGCACCTCACCGCAAGAAGGTTCCTGGTTTGAATCCCGCCTCTTTTCTGTAACTTACTGCTGCACCGACCGACTGAACAAGACCCAGCAGCAAGTTAAACACACAGTTAAACACATTTCTAGATTAAATCTGAACAAATAAATCATGGAAAAAAGATGCTTCTTCTAACTTTACAAATGACCTGAGAATAATTATGATTCATTGTTATTTTTAAATGTAAATAACAGGAACAGCTAATAAGTAAGTCAGTGAACTTTCATTGGTGCCGATGCAACGAATGAAACACACACACACACACACACACACACACACACACACACACAGCTCAGACTGTGACACACACACACACTTTAAAGTTACTCAACAGGAAGGAAATATGACAACAGGAAGGAGTTTAACAATCACTCCCCCGACCCTGTTTGTGTGTCTGTGTGTGTCTGTGTGTGCCTGTAACTTTGAGGGGAATATAAATAATACTGTAACAAGCACCTCCTACACATTACAGCCTCTGGCTCTGTCTGTATATCTGTCACACACACACACACACACACAGACACACATGCTATCACGTATTAGCATATCTGCCAGACAGGGACTGAGAGAGAGAGCAAATCGGTTCCCGTGCCAAAGTCACACTGGGCAAGCCTGTGGTTGTCAAGGAAACGGGTCATGTGATCACAGAGATGGTCAGCGGGGCGACAGAGGCAGCTGACCTTCTAGAGCGGGGGGGAGGGGCCAGATCGAGAGCAGGAGAAAGGATGGAAGGAAGGAAGGAAGGAAGTGTCCTTAGTGAATGTGTCTCATAAGAGCGACAGGAACATGTTGTATTTATATCCTGCACCTACGTTTCATGTTTATGTAACATGCATAGAGCTGTGGCTCAGGGGGTAAAGAGGGTCGTCCCCCAACCTGAGGGTTCAATCCTCCAGTCTGAATTCTGAGGTGCAGGCAAGATGCTGAACACCCAAATTGCCCCTGACAGCTGTGCAGATGTTGTGTGACAGAAAGCGTGCTGCATGTAGAGGCTCGGTATGAACGTGCGTGTTCATGAGTGCACGTGACTTGTACTCAGTCCATTTATGATGTTCCTTCTCTCTGATGGTGCAGATCAGCTGATGGAGGAGTTTTGAAAGTGTGGCTGTCAGAGTGGGGTTGTGGTCGTATGCAGATGTGTTGCCACGCCGACAGTGCTGGTGTTGGAGCTCCCTACACAGCTGAGGACATGTAATGATGTCAGTTTAAAAACATGGGAAGTGCGTGTAACTGTGTCGTTGTTGCTGGAACTTCAGGAAATAAGTTGTTCCTCTGCACACGATATACTGAAACAATCTTATCTGCATATAACCTGACTGTTCTCATGTTTAACCTCTATGATTTTAAATATGGAAGGAAACATATAATGTAAATATTGAATTTGTTTTCTTTGTGAGACCTTCCTGAAGGAGCTCCTCAGGGAACCGTCTGGGGCCCACTGCTCTGCTGTACATAGAGAAGCAGGTCTTGGACATCCTTAAGAGCTTTGCACCTTTGACCTTTGCCCTGTCTTTAGGTCTTCACCACCTACTCCAACGAGGACTACGACCGACGTAACGATGACGTGGATCCAATGGCCGCCTCGGCCGAGTACGAGCTGGAGAAGAGAGTCGAGAAGCTGGATCTATTTCCTGTTGAGCTGGAGAAAGGTACACACACACACACACACACACACACACACACACACACACTTTAACAATCTTTGAGAGTCACTCAGTCAAGCCTCTTATGAAAACCACACACACACCCACTGACAGGGCGCTGCTCGCGGACGTCTACACTGTCTGTCTGCTCCGACTCCATAATCCCTTTATGGGATTGAATTTAGCGCGGATTAGCCTAATTAGCAGCGAGGAGGCAGTGGATTTGAACCAGCAACCATCCATGACAGCTGTTCTTAAAGCATAACAGCTATAATACTGACGAGTGTGCAGCAGCTTTGAATAAGTAATGGAGAAGTTTATTTATTGTTTTGAGCAGAGTTACATTGTGAATAAAGTAAAAATGAATACGCATCAGATGTAAAACGATGTATATCTACAGTGATTCAAAACGCAGATGAATATATTAATGTTTAACATCCATGTTCTGTGTCTGTGTGTCTCAGACAGCGATGGCCTGGGCATCAGTATCATAGGAATGGGTGCCGGAGCGGACATGGGCCTGGAGAAGCTGGGGATCTTCGTCAAGACGGTGACAGAGGGCGGAGCCGCACAGAGGGACAACAGGTACAGTCTCACTGCTGTTCATACACACCGGCCGTCCTCCGGAGACACACACGGCTACACACTCCTGCTCTGTGTGTAGAAACCAATCACATCTGATTCGTACAGCCCATGTTCACAAATCACAGTTTGTCTCACCCTCTGTTCTTCACCCTCAACAAGAGTCAAACTACCAGAGAAACTTTAATAACCCTATAAACCTCGGAGTCACATGTGAGGATCCCTCTCCCAGGACACGAGTACAACAGATGCTGCTCGTAGCTGAACATGTCAACACAATAACAGGATTTACTAGATTAATGAGAAGAAACAGTTTGTACCATGATGGAAAAGGTTCAAATGTTTAAAGTATTTGTCCATAAGAAAATGTCTGATAGAGATGAAGGGAGCAGCAGTGACGGATGAATTGAGGAGTTATTGTCAGTGATGGTAGAAGATGTGAGGAGGCGTGTTACACCTGGGGGCGCGTGAAACACAACATTAAAACGGTTAGTCACCGAAGTGCAATGAATCCTGGGATACGTTGGGCCGGGGAGGATCCACCCGCTGGATCCACCTCGGTTCCTCGAGGATCGAAGGACACAGTGAAGGAGACTAGCAGCTTCTGATGCAGCCTCTGAAGTGAGACGCAGCTTTTAACACGTTTCGACAGTGGTTGACTTTGATCTGAAGTTCTAAAGCGTCGTCTCATCTACGCAGTGAATCTGTGAGTCGTGCTGGTCGTCCACGAACCGACAGGAGAACAACAACATGTAGATTTAGGTGGAGTTAACGTGCTCGTTCTGTTTCCTGGTGAACGAGAGCTGGATGTAGTGAATGTGTGCTCCTGCTTCCCGACGTCCTTTCCTCTGAAATCCTCAGTGATCACAGTGTGTGATTGTCATGTTCATCACCACGTGTCGGTCAGAGAAAATAACCATGTGTGTCTCCACGTGTGCGTTTTCACTGGTGAAGGATCTTGGTGAACGATCTGATCGTGGAGGTCGATGGAACCAGCCTGGTCGGCGTCACTCAGAGCTTCGCTGCCTCCGTCCTCCGCAACACCACCGGCACCGTCAGGTCTGTCACACACACACACACACACATGTATTTATATAGGTGTGGAAGCTGCCTTGTTTATTGCAGATTTGTGATTTAAATTGCATATTTTTCAGGTTTGTGTGCGGAAAAGTTCAGGTTTTTGATTGTGTGTGTTTTTTTTTTTTTGTTTTGTTTTCAGTTTTGCAGTTTTGATGCATTTTGAGCAAAATAACGTTATTTTTAGGTTCACGGCTGCTCTGTGTGGCGTGTGTTGAGTTCTTTAACCTGCACGATGGATATCGGATGTTTTCAGGTCTGTCACCGGGGTGTGTCGGTTGTTTTCCAGGTTTGTGATTGGCCGGGAGAAGCCGGGCGAGCAGAGCGAGGTGGCCCAGCTGATCCAGCAGACTCTGGAGCAGGAGAGGTGGCAGAGAGAGATGATGGAGCAGAGATACAAACAGTACATGGACGAGGATGAAGAGGTTTGACATACACACAACACGATTCGCACAAAACTCAGTGTGTGTGTGTGAGTGTGAGTGTGTAACAAAATGTCGTCTGTATGTCACCACGTGGCCTGAAGCTTCAAACTTGGTCCAGCTTCTCCATCTTGTGGTCAGAGAGGGTAACAGACTGTGTGAGAGTGTAAACCTAAAATAGATTTGTTTATTGTAAAGAATTCTCTCACAGAATTGTCGTTGCTCTGGACGAACACGATCAGACATTTTTCGGGGGCCGTCTCTCGGCTCAGGGCCCTCGGCGGTTTATACTCATGTGTGCACATGTCAGCTGCGTGTTTGGCACAAAGACAGAAACGACTACGAGATGGAGCCTTTGCCTTGATTTCTTAGAGAATAATGTTATTTCATAAGGGGCCCGTTGTCATCCTAGTTAATCTCTGCCACTCAAGAAAGCGAATACACAATGCACAAATCATTCTTATACAAACTTAAAGTGCTGCACAGATTAATTGGACTTCTTCCCTCGTCTCTCTGCAGACAGGTGAATATGCAACAGACGAGGAGGAGGAGATGAGTCCAGTGTTTCCAAACTCCATCGAGGTTTTCGACCTGGCGGAGAACCAGGACATGATGTCTCCTGAGGAAATGGACCCTGAGAAGCTGGCCCACAAATTCAAGGAGGTGTGTATATATGTATATATATTTTGCCAGGTCTTGTCATTAAGGAACAGATTCATAACTCGTGGCCACGACTTATTATCTTGTTCCAACGTGTCGTCATCCCCCAATCAGGCATGTTACGACGAGAGTATGAGCTCTGCTGACTTTTTAGTTCTTTTATTCATTCATTCCACTTGTAGTTGACTTCTATCTGGGATTTATTCCCCCCCCCCCCCCTGTCTACAGCTCCAGATTAAACATGCAGTAACGCAGGCGGAGATCCAGCTGCTGAAGAGGAAGGTAAGAGCATGAGCCCTCAAATATCCAGCTTCTATCGCAGAGGAGACTGTGCACGAGCATGACGTCAGTTCTTTTTGTGGCTGAACGATGACTTAACGCTCGCTCTGCCTCCCACGCACCTCCCCCTCCCTCCCACACTGACTCCCCCTCTCCTCCAGCTGGCTCACGCGGAGCAGGATAAGTTGCGTTGGCGGATGGAGCGAGCTCAGCTGGAGCAAAACATCCGGGACAGCAAAGAGAGGATGGAGAAGCTGGAGGGCTACTGGATGGAGGCTCAGTCCCTGTGCAAGGTAATTTGTTAGAGAGGGAAGGAGGTGACTCGTGAGTGGAAGCTTCATGGAAGGGGTTGGTTTGGAAAAGCACAACTAAAAAATATTTCATCTGACAAAACAGAATCATTAAGAATCTAAATAAAATGATTGTTTACTTTCACTGACTGTGTGTGTGTGTGTGTCTGTGTGTCTGTGTGTGTGCGTGTGTGTTTTCAGGCAGTGGATGAACACCTAAAGGAAACCCAGTCTCAGTACCAAACCCTAGAGAGGAAGTACAGCAAAGCCAAGAGACTGATCAAAGAGTACCAGCAGAAGTACGGACGGACAAAACAATAAAGCTTTGAGAAGTGTAAATGAAACCAAAACTCAAGTGTGTGTGTGTGTGTGTGTGTGTGTGTGTGTGTGTGTGTGTGTGTGTGTCTGTGTGTGTTGCAGGGAGATCGAGTACCTGAAGAAGGAGACAGCTCAGCGTCGGGCAGAAGAAGAGAGCGAGGCGACGCACAAAGAAGAGACGGACAACCTGCAGGAAAAGGTCAATTTCACTCTGTGTTTTCTCTCAAGTATAAAGACCCAGTTCTTCCCATTAATCTTTATTTTATTTACATTTTTTTTAACTCTGATCTTGATCGGGTGTCTCTCTGGATCATAAAAACTGCAGTAGTCTTTTAAAAATCTTTTTAATAACCCAAACGCTGACTTAACTAATTTTACCGGCCTGGTGCCTCTTCACTCTTGGCAGTGACGTCCTCTTCCTCCTCCGTACGCTGCAGTTCCTCTGCAGGAGCTCATTTAAAACATGTTCAATACAGTTTTCTTCCACATCTATCAGATTATTGTCTTCTTGTTATTATTATTATTAGTAGTATTAGTATATCTCAGTCCTGGCATCACAGTGGGGAAATAAACATTCCTCATCTTATAATATCGATATTTTAACAACACAAACCAGGTTGAAAATCTGCAAAGTTCAATAAACGGACTCGTCCTCCACTTTGTTGCTGTTTCAGATTTCAGACCTGGAGACCAAAGTGGATGCTCTGAAGACGCCGCCCAAAACCTCCTAAACTGCTGCTGCTCGCTACCTCCTTCCTGTGATGGAAGAGGAGGGTCTCTGCCTTCATCCTGACCGGGACTGTATTTCATTCCAATCAACCATTTACTGCACAGACAGGGAACGACGGGGGGGGGCGTGGAAATTAAAGGACGACAACTGTAAGAGAGGATGAGGAGGGCGACGCACGAAGAGGAAAGACGCAGCTTCTCATCTGACATCTGCCCGCAGCTTTGAGCTCAATCAGTCAGTCACCAATCCCAGAATGCACCATCAGTATTACCCACAATCCTCCTCGTGTGTCTACCTGGCAACCGGCTTGGCGACCAACACAGAAAACCACATTCAGCAGCTTGTGCTTAATTTATGGATGATGTTTTTTTTTCACGTCTCCTCATCTCACCGGGCTCCAGTTCAATTTATTTTTAAAAAAGCGCTTTTAATAAACAGGCTTGTCACAAAGTGCTTTATACAGTGGCAGAGCAGGCGAACGAGAAGAAGAGGACGGAAGGAGAAGAGGACGGAAGGAGAAGAGGACGGAAGGAGAAGAGGACGGAAGGAGAAGAGGACAGAAGGAGAAAAGGACGGAAGGAGAAGAGGACGGAAGGAGAAGAGGACGGAAGGAGAAAAGGACGGAAGGAGAAGAGGACGGAGGTCACGTGGTTGTCGTCGTGCTGCTCGTGAACCGGGCGGCTGCTTTTTATGTTCTGGGAACCGGACTGGATTCTCCTGAAGAGGACACGAGTGTTTCATAACTGCGAGGAGAAGTGACCACCTCATTTTAAAAAACTCTAATCCTGGAGCGGAGCCTCTGTCGTCGGGATGAACCACGATGAAAACTCTTGAAAAGGAAATAGCCACCACCGAGGGAACTACGGAACAAAAAAACGGCCGATGTATTTCTGATCGGTGACAGAAACTGGGAAGCGACAGAACTCCCGCCCCGGGCTTTGTTTTTCTATTTCTCTGGGAGCGATGGAAGGAATCAGGCAGGACTGTGAACTGGTGGCGTACTGTTTGTACATATTCTATACGTGTATTTAAAAGTGTTTAAACGGCTAAAGCAATTCAGTGGGTGTGATGTTGCGTGTGAGGCGGAGCTGTGAGCGAATGAGCACGTTGCAGAAGGTTCAGTTTTCCCAGATTCAGTGCGTTTCATCTCTTCTACCCACACGAGTGGCAGACGGGGTGTGAATAGTCTTATATGTGCTTCTAGAGCTTCTGTATATTAGTTGGTGTTTATCTGTGGGTTTACATGCACTCCGACGTCCTGAGCTCCACCCTCGCCTGTTCCTGAGCTGGTGCAGGAAAACATCGCTTTCTCTTTTCGGGAAATCTGCTTCAGCAACCAGAAGATGTTGGGTTTGTTGTTCGGAGGCGACGTCCCGAGCTCGGGTTCCAGGGTAAACCGAGAACATTCACTGAACTCCCACATTCAGAGAACTTCTCCGAGTCGATTGTTCAAACGTTTACCGGGGCAGAGATAATCTCATTGGTTGAGTTAAACGTAAGTGGGCGGGGCCAAATGTTCCTAACCAATAGTGTTTCTGAGTCAGATATTGATCATCAGAGTTCTGATAACAATATAATTAACAGTATTCTCTTTTTCACTTTAATATGCTGCAGGAAACGTAATGAAATTTCATTATGATAGAATTTGTCAATGTTGTCTACATGACCTCAAACATTAGTGTTTCTGTTTCCTTTTACTAATATTACTGATATGAATTAATACTGATATTAACTCATAATATCAACCAGGGTCAAATTACAGCCATAGAAATTATTTGTGGATATTGGACGCTTGAATTATTTTGAACCTTAAAATAAACAAATCAAGTGAAATCATGTTTTGCCATCACACCACATTCAGTCTGACAGTCAAATATTATATCATATTTTGCAGCTATAAATTTTGTGGTATTTCAATTTTAATTTTAATATTCAGACGTTGTCTTTTCACTTATTCATAAAGTTTAAATGAAGTTGAAATGCAGACGATCGGTAGCTGACGTAAATAAACTAGAATATTACTCCAATATTTGATGTAGTTACACAGGACATGTATTTATCTGTGATAATTCATCCTAATGGCCAGAAGCATTAAATTCAATTGTCATGAAAGAATAAGAAAATATTTGACACTTACAATCAGTATTTGTACATAAATGAGATAGAGAGTAGAGATTAAAGTAGATTCTGACCCTTTGTAAATGTCACATGTTTCACTGAGTTAGATGTTATTGAACCCTACATATATTTTAAATTATTGAAAAACAATGAGTACAATCAACTTAAAAAAAAAAATATCTACACTAAACTTCAAATATATTTTAAGATTTAGATCAAATTTATTTTGTGCAACCACTTAATATTAAAATGTAAAAGTGTAGTAGATTCTACATCGTCCCTCACATATCGTCCAAATGTCGGTTGAAGGTCGGAGCACTGAGCCGCTGCAGCTGCAGCAGAGGTTTTATCGTACACAGATTTGTCTCTGATCCGGCGAATCGGATGAATCTAAAAACCACAACAGACAGGAAGTTGTTAAAATATGCTTCAGATTGTCTCAACTCTCCAGTGGAAAAGGTGACAGATCAACGGGTCCAGTTACAGGAGAATGAAAGATGGACCATTAGGGGTCGAGTTGTGCTTCTGTGGTGACAGTAGTTTATATATTTTATCCAGTGGTTGATGAGGTTCCCAGTTGTGTGTAGATGGTAAATGATGCTCAGTCCGACAGTGTGTGTAACTTATACACAGTTCTGAACAAGCCAGTTGTGTGTTTGAGGTCTGAGGTCACATCGTGTGACGGAGCGCCGACTTTTAGAACTTCTCCAACTTTGTGCTTTTCACAGAAACAACATGATGTTTCGCAGTGCGTGTTATTTTTGTCAGCCGAGCGTGTGACCGAGTTCTACAGATGACGATGTAACTCGGTCGGTCCAAACTGAAATATCACAAGATCTATGGCCGTGAAGTTTTGTACAAATGTTGACGGGGCACAGATGTGAATGACTCCAGTACTTTTGTTCATGAACATTCCAGTGGACGTCTGTTAGTATTGTTTGTTTAATGTTTTCTTGCTCAAGGAGAAACAAGGTAAACCTGAAACCTGCTAATCATCATAATTTCCTGCTTTTATCATTAATCTCAAAGAACAGAGCTGTTAACTGGCTCTCAACTCCGTTCAGGTTCAAACCTCCCCTGAAAATAATCAAATAACATTTTAATATCCTGCAAACACAAGATAACTCCAGAATATGCTGACAGCAGGTCATGTTATTGAAATAAATTCAAATTGTGTAATTTGAAAGCTTGAAATTGTAAAAAAATCGTCAAATGCTGCGTTGACCAATCCGTCCGGCCTCCAGCCTCGACAGCCGCCTGGAGTCCTCGAGCTGCAGAGTGAATCGATTTCTCTGAACGGACAGTTTGTACCAGATGTGTATCCAGGCAACAAGGAGGTTCCCGTCGTTCTTTGCATGTCTGTGTTTCCTCCAGGTTCCTCTGGCCTCCTCCCACAGTCCCACATGCAGACTGGGGTGCGGCTGAGTGGATGTTGAACCAGTCCAGGTTGTTCAGCTCCAGCTGGGGAGCTCACCTGGTCACCTGTATACTAGGATGATAGAGGGATAGGTTTGTCTTGACGATGTTATCGTGTTTTGAAATGGACGAGGAGGAGCGACTCCGTAAAAAGCTTCATGTCTTTAAGACTGAAACCCGTAGTTTTCCTCTGTACTTGTTCAGAACTCGCAGTGTGTGTGGTGTCGTCCGGTCGGATGGAAACGAGGGTTTTCGAGAGGGAGAGAACGTTTTTAAAGGAATGAAAATCAGCCATCAGTATTTTTATTACTTCTGTTACAGTTTTATCTCTTTTAAACCAATGTGAGCTGTATAGTTGCTGTTTCATAACCAAATCAAGCGGTGGTCACTCTGGGTTTAAGATCTGAGCTCAGTGATCCCTCTGCCTCGTTATGGTGACCTTAGTTAGTTAACTTGCTGCTTTTGCCTTTTTCGAAGCCTTCGGACGCGCGTGTGTGTGTAGCTGTCGCTGACCGTCACAGTTGTGATCCATCGCTCATAGCTGCATAAAACACAAAATGAGGGTGTCGCGTGTTTGAGGAGCTTCCCGGTGATTACAGACAGACGACTGACAGATTGTAGCACTGCAGCAGTTCACTGCTACAGACTGAAGACAGGTCGATGCCTGTGACACGTCCCCACCTCATGTTTTAATTATTTATTAAACTCCACTCTTTCCCTTGCTTTGCATTCTGAGAGCTGTCTTTTCGAAGTGAGAGGGTTTAGTGCCTTGCTTAAGGGTTAAGGATAATGATTGTCGTGAGGAGCCTGTCCACCGGGTTCCACTGTCAGCTCCTCATTAGCCTCCTGGTCAGAAGGGCATCGAGCTGATTGGTTCTTTTCACCTGGTTGAAGCTCAGGGTGGAAGACGAACTGGACAGGACGCTCGTTCTGACCTGTGACCACTGGTGACCAGTCTCTAAACACGTCAGAGCCAGTAGAACAGACGCCTGTGACGTGTTACACAGCAACATTTCATAACCTGGAAAACTGGGAGAACGTTTCAAAATGCAGAAAATCACTAAAGGAAACATGGAATGTTTTTTTTAATGAATATTGTTTGTTAGAATTTTGCATTTGCATCATTTTATTATACTCAAATACCCAAAGTCCATCTCATTTAGGGAGTTTCAGTCTCGACCTCTTCAAACACTGATGAAACCTGACTGAGCGGCGAGCTAAACGAAGGAAAACGGCGGGAGCGGCGCCGAACGCTGCGAGCGGGACAATCTGACGCCGCGTGGGCCGAGCTTCGAGTTGGAAACAGATTCTCCGCCTGGTTTTCTTCTTTGGTTGTTGCCGCCATGTTTGTCTGAACCAATACCTGTCTGTCTGTCAGCATTAATAAAATAAACATGTTGAACAAGAGGAAACTTGATGCAAGTGTCCATTTGTTGGTCACTTCATTGGTGAGTGGGAAAATGTCTTCGACCCATTTCACATCCGTCCACCATGGAAATCTGTCCAGTAGTTTTTGTATAATCTTACTTCATCACAAACAAACGGTTGAAATAAAACTTTCTTGGCTGCAGTGATTACAGATTAACAACAAGCTCCACAACACGTTGATCTTCATCATATTTATTCAGGTTAAGTGCTAAAAATAAATACAAAACATTTTTTGGAACACATCTGGTAAAGTGACAAAGACCTGCTTGTCAGGTTTTGCTCCTCAGGAAAAAGCTTTCGATTAACTTCTGCAGCTTCCGCTGCAGTTTGTGATTTTTCTTCAAGTGTAACGTGTTTAAACCGATTTCAAGAGACAACTGGAGAGTAAAGCTGTGGCTGAAGGTTTAAACCTGCGACGGGTCCAGAGCCGTCCAGCTGGAAGCAAACTGTTCATCTGTGGCATGAACAAATAAATAAAGAGGTGGCGTTGAAAGCGATGGCACACATTGTTATATGGATGACTCATATATATATTTCACAGGTGCACTGTTGTAAAAAAAAGGTTTGTCACAGCCAATTCACTACAATGAGAAAATAGTTCCCAAATTAATTCCAGTTCAACTTTAGCAATTAGCAGATTTGACACCAGATTAGCATTTGAGCGTTATGGTAACCACACAGACGTACAGCTAACGAGTCTGAACTAATTGTATTAGTAGCACATTCACACAACATAAATGAACACAAACTGAGGTTTGGATTTAAACGTGCACTCGGATACACAAGTTAATTAGCTGATATTAATTAGTAACGTTAGGCATGATAAAGGCCCGTGGGTCGACCGTCCTGTAGAAGGCACTGGCACTCAGTACAATCTCCTTCACTAGCATCTATGAGACATTCAATGCCAACAAATATCATGTTCCAACACAAACAGCAGTAATAATGGGAACATATTGGGGGGGGGGGGGAATGCAGAGGAGGTGGAGAAGTGACTAAACAGAGGTAGTAGACCTACTCAGAAAGACCAGAGTAAAAAACTGAAATGTGTTTGGCAGCAGTCGTCGCAGAGACAGGCAGGAGTCCAGTGTGTGTTCCGCCAGAACCAAGGAACAAAACTACGAGTCAGCAGCTGTGTCTGAACTCCGCGGCTGAACTCCTTCACAGCCCCCGGGTTCAGACACAGCCTTTATATGTGTATTCAGTCGTCTTCTATGTCAAGCTGCACTCAAAAGGGACAGGTCAGCAGTTTGTATTTGTACACTATGATACAAGTAGGGCACTGGAATTCATGTGTGGATGTATTTATTATTCATCTGTGTGTCTGGAGACGTCATAAAGGCAAATGGGAGTGTGTGTGTGTGTCTGTCTGTGTGTGTGTCTGTGTTGTTCAGTCGTCCACTCCTATGTTGCGGAACAGGTAGGACATGGACTCTCCGTTGTGGATGCGGCGGATGGCCTCCGACAGGATCATGCTGATGTCGACAGTTTTGATTTTGGGACACTGGAGCTTCTGGAGCTCGTGGGGAATCGTGTTCGTCACCACCACCTGGAAAAGAAAAGAAACTGTGAGACGAGAAGACGACGAGACGAGCCTCGACTCTGATGAAAGGGAAACTCGCCTCGTCGATAACAGACTCCTCAATGAATCTGGGGGCGTCGGCGGAGAGGATGCCGTGTGTCGCCATGACGTAGATCTTGTAGGCCCCTCTTTCCTTCAGCGTATCCGCCGCCGCCACAAAACTGCCGACGTCATCGATGATGTCATCCTGTAGGAAAAACAGAGCCGTCTCAAACATGAATCAACACGTGTGGCTGTAAGTAAAGTACAGTGTTACTCAGTGATGGTTGTTCATGTGTTCATCAGGAGCTCTCACCACGATGATGGCGATGCGTCCTCCTACATCCCCGACCACTGTGATGGGAGGTTTCTCTTTAGGGATCAACACTGGAGACAAAAAGAACACAAACATCAGGTGAGGGAGAGGTAACAGCTCTTTGTCTCTTTATTATCGACCTGTGTTGACTTAGTAACCTGTTGGAGTCTGTTTACTTGGGTTTATCTCTGTTAGTGTGTGTGTGTGCATTACATGGTATGTCCATGCTGGGGTGAATGGCTCCGGTGGTCTTGACGGTGGGTGGAGAGTGCCGCCCGTCCACCTGGTCTGATTCTGCATCCTGAGCTTCACCGTGGATCACAGCGAGACCCAAACGCAGTCGTTCTGCAAACGACTGAGCCCTGCTCACAGAGAAATGGAAATATAATGACTGTCTATACAAACGTACTTGTCAAGCACAAAGTGGAGGAAGAGGGAACAACATAGGTTCATGATTAACATGTTAAACAACAGTTGAAATGTAATGAGTGAGGATGATTTCATTAGATCAACGTGTGCAGAGAACCGACCTTTTGGCAGAAGACGGGGATTTGGCCACAATCACAGCATTTCTGTAGTCGGGGATCTGGAGGTCACAAACATGTTGGTTAGGTACTCTTTGAAAACCTAAATATCACACAGCAGGAAGTTACCGAGAGGTGCGTCTGGAAACAGGAGCTTCTCCCAGTGACGGTCGTGTTTCTCCCAACACAAGTTAAAAAGGTAAGAAAACAGTTGTATCATGGAAGTTGTGCAGGAAGTCGTGTGTCTCTACCTCCTCCTGAATGTACTGCAGCAGGAAGGGCGACGCTCTCAGATTGTCCACTGGGATTTCAAAGAAGCCCTGAATCTCTTTCTGATGCAGGTCCATGGTGATCATGTGGTTGAGACCTACGCAAACAGAATCAATGTTTACAGACAACACGTTTCCACCTGCAGCCATGACGGACACACACTGGAAGCAGTTCTCTCACACTCACCAGCTTTACACATCATAGAGGCGATAAGCTTAGAGACGATGGAGCCCCTCTTCCTCATCTTACACTGCTTGCTGTAGGGGAAGTAGGGGAGGACTCCCGTGATGCTTCTGGCACAGGACGTCCTGCAGGCGTACACCATGATCAGCAACTCCATGATGGTGGTGTTCACATCCCTGGTCCAGCGGAGGCAGGGGGAGAGAAGACGGTGTAAACAGAACATGTGACAGAAGACGATTCAGAGGAAACCTGGAGAAACTTCTTACTTGGAGACTGTCTGGATCACAAACACATCTTTGCCTCGCACCGACTCTTGGATCTGAACCCGTGTTTCTATGGAAACAAAAGGAGACGACAGCTAAAACATTTGCACGTGTAAACAATAAAGATTCATCACAAGATTCAACCTATGGACTTTATTTTCTATTTATGTATTTAGACTAAAAATTTGCACCGGAGCAAAACCATACTCACAAGCTCCACGTGCACATAGTAGCATTAACTAAGTATTAATTATTTTTGTTCTTAAATATTAGAGTAATTGTGATTTGGAAAATCTTGCCTTCGAAGGTTTTGCATAATTAGAAAATGAAATCATGTGATCTCATATATTACATTAAGACTGTATCTGAAGAAACCGTCCTGTTAACATGTCAAATATAATTTAAAGTGAAACATGCTGAATCTCAGTGAGATTACATAAAGGATAGATAATAAGTATAATATGAACACATGCATAAGAACTTGATCCCTGTCGGACATCGTCTTACCTCTGTTGGCTTCCTGGTACACCTGCACCTTCCCAAGCTCCACCCCTAACCGCCTGAGAGAGAGAGAGAGAGAGAGAGAGAGAGAGAGAGAGAGAGAGAGAGAGAGAGAGAGAGAGAGAGAGACTTAGATTTGGTTTTACTGTTGCCATTACTACAGAGAGAAGGAATGCTAGCAGATAGATCGTTTAAAAATCGAAATAAACGTACATTTTGTACTATACGCAGATTTATTTGTTGTATTTATTCTTCCCTTCATTTACGGAACGTTACATTAACGTGCTGTGTTTTGTTCTTTCCATTTTCTCACACCCGTGCAGACAGAGCCTGGAATTCAGTGTGCGATAAGCCCGGCTGGATATTTGTTTTATAAACACGCACAGACTCTCTGTCCTTGTGGGGTCCAGGACCGACTGCACTGTGCGTCCCCCCCCACTCTGCTGTGCAGTTTATAAATGTTGTGTTTACACACAACGTGAGGAATGAAAGTAGCAGCTCATGGATGCTACAATGGAGGCCACACGGCTCCATTGTTTTGAGCGGGTCCATGAAAAATAGCCGCGTTTCCCATAAACACACTTGTGAAGCACCAGAGACGTGTCCTTCACTTTGCTTACTCGTCCTCCGAGTTCACACTGGATGTGAAGATGTTTAGAGAAGCCTGAGGAGAAGTTAACCCTTCAACCACAAGGACCATAACAAACATGTTTCTCAGTTATCTTTTAAATATATTTACAAACTTCTTATTGACATGGTTGGACTATTATTTGACTAAGAAAAATATGTCTAAATTCACCAGGTCCATAATGTAAGTGGTCTTAAGATCACTTAATGTTTCCTCACATTAATAATAATGATAACTTGACCTTGCACAAGCAGAATACTGTTTCACAGTTGGCTTTATCAAAACGGTTTTCTGCTCTAAACTCTGCTGGCGCCTGCAGAACCAAAAGCTCAGATGGAAACACGGCACACCCAAACTTATCTTTCAGGAAGTGTGAGTTAAAGCTTTCGTTTTCTTTTTAATCTTGCAGCAGCTACTTCTTCTTATCATATTTTTATAAAAAAAAGACAGCAGCACACTCGTTCCCACATGGTTGTGTTCCACCTGCATTACTGTGCAGACGTGCTGTGTCAGCGCTGCATGTTTAAAATGTTAGCTACGCCTCCTGTACTCACTCTGCAATCCTCTTGCTCAGCTCGCGGTTGGACGGGTGCGAGTTGGCGGTGAAGATGACCAGGCCGCCCTTCGTGTGGTTCATGTCCCGTGGGTCTCGGCCGCTGCTCTCCTCGCACTCGGGCAGTGGATCCCTGGGCACCCAGGCTGCACTGAGACCTTCCTGCAGCGGAGAGGGAGGATCGGTTACTTCCTTTAAAATCTATGGTCAACTTTCATTTCTCGAGCAGCAGAGGAAACATCATGGTTCGTCTTAAAACACGAGCAATAAGCCACTGAACTGTTTCTTTTCATGAAAGAAAACGATGGCTGTTCGTCTTTAAGCCTAAAAGTAGAACCATCAACTTCCTTCTGTGACGCGCTTCATATCAAACAGCAATTATTAGACAATTAATCCGTTCATCAATCGGCATTTTTATGCCAAACAATAGAAGGTTTGAACCCTTTTTTAAAGTAAATCATTTAAGATGCATTTCTAAACAGAATCACTGTGTTTTGGACTTTTGTCTTACATTTTACAGACAAAACAAAATTACTGAACTTAAAATAAAAGTCAGTTGCAGCTCTTAACATATATTAACATATATTCCAAACCTCATTAACTCGGCTTCACTTTATTCTAATAAAATGTGGCACAGATAATAACCAGATGTTGTTACATGCATTAAAGACGTGTTTGGCTAAACTGGATGAAACTGAACCAAACTAAAACCAGAGGTACGTGTGCAGTTTATTATTATTATGATTATTATTAAATTATTATATAAAAATACTAAACTTAAATGGAGAAAAATTTAACGAAACCAAACGTGTTGTGCAAAAGGTAAAGTGTGTTTTTAATGTTGCTTATTAAACAATAATAAAACCAAACGTGTTGTGCAAAGTGATAGAAGCAGTAACAATAACATCACATGTCCTCTGCAGCCATGTGCAGCCACAGGGGATCCGCTCTCCTCCCCGGAGTTACACCGTCAAACATTCATGTTATTATTATTATTTTTTATTAAACACGAATTAAAACGGTGCATTTTCTTCTATTTGACAGATTAATGAACAAACTCGTGGTTTAAATAAACAGAAGAAACTGGTTCAGCGTCGTTAGCTTCTTCACGTTGCTAAGCTAACGACGCAACAGCAGCTGCGTGCTCCACTTCAGTGCGTGTGTCTGCGTGTAAGTGTAAGTGTGTGTGTGTGTGTGTGTGTGTGTGTGAGTGTAGCGTGTGTTTACTTATGATTACATAATAGAACATATTATATATTATATATTATATATTATATAAAAACACTTCTGCTGATTTAAACTAGCTCGCATCACCTGACACGAGCTAACGGACCAGGCGACAGTCGGAAATAATCCCGGGATGCGTGACTCGACTCCCGGACACAACACAAAGCGTTTAGAAAACACAACAACGAGAGTTTAACACACATTCAAAAGGGATTCGAACCCACACTCACCAGTTTGGATGTCGGGTTCGGTTACAAGATGCAACCAACACAATAAAAGAGAATTAAACGGAACTGAACTCCGCTTCTTCTCGACCTGCTCCGCTCGATCTGCTCCGACTTCCGCGTCGCGCTCTGATGGACGTGCGCCTCGGCCACTCAGAGGCCGGTATATGCCAACGGGGAGGTGCCGAGACGCGTTCACGTGTCCGTCACGAGCTCGTAAATATCAGCTTTTAGGGTTTTTATTTGTTTTAATTGGACATGGCAGAAAAACAACAACAGCATAGAAAAGTTTGTTTACAACAAATACATATTTAGTTATTGATGTTTATCGCAGTTGAGAAGTGATGGTTGAAAAGTGATAAGAACATTTCAGGACCGAGGGAAATGAGATCAGGGAGTAAAATAATACAGAAATAAAACATAACACAACAGCAATGAAACAATAATAATAAAATAAAATGACAGATAACACTTCTGCAGCTGATGTACAATTCTTATTTTTTTATGTATATGTTCGAAATGAATAAAAATGAATAAATGAATGAAAATCTATAAAAATCACTGTTATTTATATTATTTGTGTAAAATGTCCTTCTTCTTCTTCTCCTCTCCCTCCTCCTGTGGCTCTTCCTCCGGAAGTTATACAGGAAGTCATCTGTTCCCGCCTCTGAACACACACGTACACACACGTACACACGCGCACACACACACAAGGCTGAACTCGTGGTGGTGGCCTCTTCCTTAAGCACTCTGAATATGATCAATGTGAGTTTGCCTCGTTTGATGAGTTTTTTATGTTTATGTTTAAGTCTTTTTAGTCATAGATAGAAAGATAGACAAACAGATAGACAGATAGATAGATAGATATACAGACAGATAGAAAGATAGATAGATAGAAAGATAGATAGATAGATAGATAGACAGACAGACAGACAGACAGACAGATAGAAAGATAGATAGATAGATAGATAGAAAGATAGATAGATAGATAGATAGATAGATAGATAGATAGAAAGATAGATAGATAGATAGATAGATAGAAAGATAGATAGATAGATAGATAGATAGATAGATAGAAAGATAGATAGATAGATAGATAGATAGATAGAAAGATAGATAGAAAGATAGATAGATAGATAGATAGATAGATAGATAGATAGACAGACAGACAGACAGACAGACAGACAGACAGACAGATAGATATACAGACAGATAGAAAGATAGATAGATAGATAGATAGATAGATAGATAGATAGATAGAAAGATAGATAGATAGATAGATAGATAGATAGATAGATAGATAGATAGAAAGATAGATAGATAGATAGATAGATAGATAGATAGATAGATAGATACACTTTATTGATACCAAATTTGGAAATGATTGTATTACAGCAGCATGTCGAGGGCATTGCACATAGAGCACAGTAGCAATAAAACAGATACGAATAATTCAAATAGCTCAAAATAGAATGTAATGAACATATAATTAAAAACTGTACATACTCCCTAAGGAAATGATATTATTAATTATTTACTACAAGCTTAACATCCACTTGTATGTACATATTTTTCCACCATTAGTTTATAATGGATTTAATTGGGCACAAGATGTCTCTCTGCATGTTCTCTGTGACCTTCTCATTTGAACAAACAACAACGATGGTAAACACCAGAGCCCTCGTGGGACTTGTAGTCCGTGCGACTCTCCACAGGGGGGCAGTGTTTTTTAGAGCATGCTTCAGCCTCACTCAACATCTTGACTTCAGTTCTTCTTGATCGATGCAGTTGACATTCAAGTTTAAAATCAGCCTGGTTGTTGAGAACATTTCAGGAACCGGTTTGCTTTTCCACAGGCTGGAGCAACCAGAGCCACGTCAGTACGTCTGATGTCTGATGTCCCAGCAACACTAATAAGAAGGAGACAGTTTGTCTTTGGCATCCAGACTCTAAAATATCCTCTCTTCTTTGCAGACTGGACATGACACTAGCTCTGTTTTTTTTTAATGCTGGTCACCATGTATTGGTTGGTCTTACAGGTCCCGATAATCCACCGTCCCTGACCTGAGAGTTGAGGCCTGAGGTAGAAAGAGATGGTACCAACAGATCTTTGACAGTTATGAGAAAGTAACATCAGTTCAGCAACCACCATCCATTAAATATGGATCTGAGGAGTCATTCCCCTGCTGCTGCTGCTGCTGCTGCTGCTGCTTCTTCTTCTTCTACTCCCGTTTCTTTCATCTGGCTTCTAACTTTCAACGTGGCCTCGTCCCCTAAAGCCCTGAAGGTCCTGGTGTTTGCTCCACATCCATCAGTCCCTGTCTTGTTTGTTTGATTGAGCGTGTGATGAAAGGGCGTGTCCGCCATGCTGTTAAAGAATTCCATCCCCCCCCCCCCCCCCCCATCACCAGTACAAAAGCATTAAAACACACACACACACACACACACACACACACACACACACACACACACACACACACACACACACACACACACACACACAGAGGACAGACCTCTCTTTGATGCAGATGGGTTTGACTAAGTGCCTCATGAATCTACAGTTTCCTCCCTCAGACATATATTGAATCCGGTCTCAAACCCAGTGTTCCTGTCTCACAGCGGAGACAGAGAGACAGGTGGAGGAGGGTGGGGACGACTGTAGAATAACATGTATGTGGAGAGACAATATCAAGTGTTGTTACAGCTCCAGGTTGAGTGATCCTGCTCCTGCGTGAACAGCCACAGATTTATAAATATACTCTCGGTACCATATGGGTTACTTTTTAGTGTCGTTACATAACTCGGTGGATATGTGGAGGAGGCAGAGAGCAGCTTCCAAGTACTGATACTGCCCACACACACACACACACACACACACACACACACACACACACACACACACACACACACACACACACACA
Source organism: Hippoglossus hippoglossus (assembly GCF_009819705.1). Taxonomy (NCBI): domain Eukaryota; kingdom Metazoa; phylum Chordata; class Actinopteri; order Pleuronectiformes; family Pleuronectidae; genus Hippoglossus; species Hippoglossus hippoglossus. The sequence continues at coordinate 21,902,887 of NC_047158.1, read as the reverse complement.
CACACACACACACACACACGATGGAGAGGAGAGTGGTGGTAAAACTCTGGAGGACGTTGGACAGAGACGATATGTGTTGGTCTCTAATTGTCTTTATGAGCAGAGCAGCATCAGCTGCAGGTTCCAGTGTGAATTCTATAGGTTCATAGAGAAAATGAATAAATCACCAATAGGCCAAAGAGTTTTTCTCACCGCTCACTGAAGAGTTCATTGTATATTTGGACGGGTTACATAATTCTCTATGAGTCGTAGAGTGTTGACATGGATTTTGAATCATTAAGTTTTTAATGATGTAAATGTTATAAATCTCATCTTTAAAATGTGTAATAACATTTTATCGAATGGGAACAGTAAGATGAGTAAATCAAGATAAATTTTACATTTGTTTTCAATATCTCAGAATTTGGATATTTAATATACCTGCTAACTGTTACTGGTAAAGTTATTCTCCCAAAAAGCTTTGGGAAGAGAGAGAGAGGGGGTGGGGGGGAGAGATAGAGAGGGAGAGGGAGAGAGAGAGAGAGGGGGGGGGGTGAATAGAGAGAGAGAGAGCTGGAGAGAGGGAGAGAGAGGGGGGGGGGGGGGGGGGGTGAATAGAGAGAGAGAGAGCTGGAGAGAGGGAGAGAGAGGGGGGGGGGTGAATAGAGAGAGAGAGAGAGAGAGAAAGAGGAGAGAGGCGGGGGAGCACCACGCTCTCGTTCCGCCCCCGAGTTGCAGAACGAGCCATTTATCGGTAAGAGCCGTGCCAGCTGTAGAGCGCGCGGGCGCGTGTACGTGCCCCCCCTCTCACGCGGAGGATCCTTACCAAACGGAACCGGAGCGCACGCGGGGATGTGATGGCCGCTGCACATCTGGATCGTGTTTACGACGCTGCGCACGAGAGCGGAACAACCTCCGGAGAGACGCACACCGCGCGCACTCGATTTTTCTCTCACACGCACAATCATGTGCGCGCAGTGAGCTCGCGAGTCTCCGTTTGACGCTCGTGCTCCGGACCTGTCTCGGGCTCGGTCGGTGCGCAGCTGCGGGAGGAGACGAGCCTCCGGGAGGAACGGACACCGTCCATCCCGCAACAAAACACCACGCACGCCCCGCCAGCGCGCTCCCACTGGAGTCTGCAAGGGCCCAGTATCCTCCGCTCCCATCCCCATCCAGCGGCGCCGCGCACGGGGGATACCCGAGAGCATCCCTCCCTCTCCCAGCCTCACTCACCCCCATCATATGGTCGAGCCCCCCGAAGGCTCGGATCCAGCGGGGGAGCAGGAGGCGGCGGCTCGCGGCGGGCGGAGACGCACCCTCCGCGCGGAGCAGGCGGTGAAGCGCCGCTGTGTCGGAGGATGCTGCGGGAGTAGCGCGGCTCAGAGAGCAAGATGGGGAAGGACCAGGAGCTGCTGCAGGCGGTGAAGACCGAGGACCTGCTCACCGTGCAGAAGCTGCTGCAGAGGCCCCGGCCTGGGAAAGCAAGTAAGACCCCCCCCCACCCCCCATCTCCCACATACCACCACTGACTGATGCTACTGTGTGTGTGTGTGTGTGTGTGTGTAGAGTGGGAGGATGCATTGAGGTGTATCACTGGAGATTAGCGGTGTGATTGGAGACTGACAGTCCGTCTTAAGACCCCTGTCTGAGTGTACTGCAGCAGAGAGAGAGAGAGAGAGAGAGAGAGAGAGAGGGTGGGAGTGGGGTGAGCGAGTGTGTGTCTGTGTGTGTGTCTGTGTGTGTGTGTGTGTGTGTGTCTGGAGTGAGAGCTGATGCCCGTGGCCTTGTGATGGTTAAAGCACACACACACACACACACACACGGAGAGAGGGGTATGCGTGGATGCTTGGGAGTAGAAGCTCTTCTCCTCTGACTGTTTGTTTTCTGCAGGCGATGTTGCCCTTCAACATCCCCAGTGTTCCTCTCCCACTCTAACGTGTGGGCAGAGCTGCAGAGAGATGACTGTGTCGAGGCCGGTCGCTGCCTCGTACTGATTTATGCACTGATATATATATATATATATATATATATATATTTAACTGGCTGATGTGGTTATCAACACACAGGGATGGATTCTGTCGGGGCTGAAATGCACGGATGTGAATTTTTATGCACATATGAGTTAAAACGTTAAAGCTCAGACAAAGTGAGTAACTGAAAATAATCTGATTTTACATCTAGATGGGTCCATGAGGTCAGACCTGTGTCACACTTTGTATTGAATCCTTTAAATATTCAGTACTTATATCAACCTACAGCACAACCTACGTCTGTGGCTCAGGGGGGTAGAGCGGGTTGTCCTCTCACCAGATGGTTGGAGGTTTGATCCCAGTCCTCCCCGTTCTGCGAGCTGAAGCCTTGTTTCTGTTGATCACTCACGGTGTTTGAGAGAGAAAGTGATGCACATCTTTTTTTGCTGGAAATATGTAGGAAAATAGCAGAAGAATGAATAAGTCGTTTCAAATTTGTAGAAGAAAATGTTCTCCTGAGAAAATCCGTCCTGCTGCTGGAGTCTGTGTTTAAATAGATTTCAAGATTAAACTATCAATCTCTCTTTCTGTAACACATTTACTGGTGGAACCGGTTATTGCATCTGACACAATCTGGGAAGGGGGGGGGGGGGTATGTCTGTATATTTCCACGTGCTGTTGTTCAGGTGATTTGGACTAACCCTTTCTGTTGGCGTGCCCCTGACGGCAGAGCTCACTGTGCCGGCCTCGGCCTCAGAACAGTTTGCAGGAGCCAGCGGGCGCAGTGTGTGCCGGTGGGCGCTGCTGCAGACTCGGCAGGGTGCGACGGAGCCGAGCACAGGAAAGCCCTCGGATTAAACACAGTCTGGAGAATGTCTGCTGCAAAGTACACTCAGGCCTCCTATTACCAGAGGAGAGAAAACTACAGCTAGTGACACTGCACTCGAGCTGTTTCTTACATCAGATACAGGGAACAGGTGAGAAGTGGCTCCAGCACATAGTCCGATCCGGCCCTCAGTGGATCTTCGATAACATGGTAACCACTGGACCTTTATACTGTCGGTGCATTTGTACTTCCAGGGGCTTTGAGGGCCTCCGGGGGCCCCCGTGCTAAAGGGACCCCCGCAGTAGTGAAGTAAAGTAGTAAAGTTTAACTACAACCCTCCATCACCATTCCAGGTACACTCACACACACACACACACACACACACACACTCATCTTTAACAGAACCTGTAAAATGACTAAGCCTTAGCCGAGAGCTGGAATCACATGATGGGGCCTCGTTAGGGGCTTTTCAACCTCCTGTAAAAGATGATCACA
>NC_047158.1:21889617-21894617 GCF_009819705.1 Hippoglossus hippoglossus | reverse complement strand
AATATCAATATCAGGCTGTTTCCCCGGTGGCGGTGACGGACAGATTTGTGAAATGATTATCACATCAGCTGACATCTCGCCGACTCGGAAGCTGTCCATTAATGCTGCTGCAGTAAAATCCCCATCATGTAGCGTCGTCCACATCACGTGTGAGCTCTTCCTCGTATAGGAGGCAGCGATCAGAGCGCGCGACAGGACAGATGGTGAGTCTGGCCTTTTGTGTGTGTGACCCTGTACGTACTGTCGGCTGGTACATGTGTGATCCAGCAGCTGGACAGATGTTCGATGCTGGATCGCTGCCCACACAGCTGCAGATCTGCTAAAGATTCCATATACCTGACCTCTAATACGTGCACTTAAGGTTTGTGTGTGTGTGTGTGTGTGTGTGTGTGTGTGTGTGTGTGTGTGTGTGTGTGACGTCATCTGACGTGGGCGTGTTGTCAGCTGGGGGGGGTAGTAGTCTTTCTTTTCGAATGGAGGAAATGAATGAAGCGCTTCATTTGGTTGCCATGGCAACACCATGATGGCATCAGCACCTTCAGGCGCAGTACTCCACAGTACCACAGTAATACAGTACTACACGGTACTACAGTACTACAGACCAATAGTTTGCACTTTTAAAACACTAATACTTTATTCTGGTATTTGCATCGCTTTTGTAAACTATGAGTTAATTTGCTGTGAGGCTCGTTTACTGTTGGTTGCATTTACTGTTGAATTCTGTTTTAGCTGTAACACATGATGTAATGTACACGTTAACATAAACCACGGATAGTAAATAGCTGTGGAGCTGGAGGCCTCCGCTTCACCTGACTCATTAATACTGGATGTCAGTGCGTCCTCGTGTCTCTGGCTGCGTGGAGTTCTCTCCTGTGATGGAGGCAGATATCTGGGTCACATTTATTTTCCAGGAAGCTTGAACTCGCCTAAAATATGCACAGAGACTGATGGATGGAGATGATGAGTCAACGTGGTACTGAAAGACTTCGTGAACCCTCAGGGCCTCGGAGCAAGTTCACTGGAATATAGTTTGTGAAGGAAGGGAGATGAAACCGGAGAGTTTACTCTGAGTGAATCTTGACCTCAGGGATTTCAGTGTCACACTTCTGTCTCTGAACTGAAACGTCTCTGTTTGCTAAATCACCACCGACCTCATGCTAGAACATGTGATGCAGCAGACGCACACACACACACACACACACACACACACACACACACACACACACACACACACACACACACACAGTGATTGATCGCACCGTACTTATTCCAATCTCATAAGGTTCTCGGATTGATTTCTTCCACTGCATCCATTTAATTTTTCACAGTCGCTGCAGAGTGAGAATTATTTTCAGCACAGCTCCACCCTCGTTCACACACACACTGTTATAACCGTTATACTTATGATCACATGCTAGTGGTGAACATGCTTCAAACCCCCGACACAGACTCGATATAAAGATGGAGGACATGACCGCTCAGTGCAGCTTAGAAGACAGAAGCAGGTGTTTTTGTCCCTGAGTCCTGATGGGTCTGAAAAGCACCAGCTAACATCTGGATTTCTCTGCAGTGAAACTCAGGTCGTTATTCGCTCCGGCTCCGGCAGTGATGGAAATGTGACACTTGGGTGAACGCAGTTATTTGGCAACACGGTGAGGTGAGAGAGCGCCTCCGCTGTCGGTCTTGACCTCGAACTTGAGGCAAGTTTTTTTGGTTTAAAACATATTCAAGCAAAGACGAGAAGACGAGGCCCAAATGACAAAAAGCTACGTGATGAAGTGCACGTTATGTCTTCCAGGGACAAATCTACAGCCTCCGTCTCTTTTTCTTTCGTACATCTCTGTTTCCCCGTGTCTCGCCCTTCACGTCTGCCTGCCCAGTGAACGAGTCTGTCTGGCGCTGTGTTGCTGTCAGAGCCGCTGAGCGTGATTAGTCATGTTGAACTGGGCCAGGATCTGGATGTCCCGACGGGACAGCAGGAAAGATGGATTCTGGAAGATTCCACCAGAGCAACAGCTGCCTCTTCTCTTTCTTCTTCTTCTTCTTCTTCTTCTTCTTCTTCTTCTTCTTCTTCTTCTTCTTCTTCTTCTTCTTCTTCTTCTTCTTCTCTCTCTCCCTCGTATCTCAGTGCAGAGACGAGACAGGACGAGAGCGAGGGAGGAAGCTCGGCCGTAAAAAGACCAGATTCTAACATAGTTCACCTTTTGTCCACATGAGCCTCTATGATCCCGTCACATCTGCTTTATTTACTGAAGGAAAATGTGTTTGTGAGTTCTGAGAACATGTGATTTACTGAGCATGTGGTTGGATTCAGGACTGTGAGGAGCAGGATGAGAGGACGTTTGCACATGTGCTGTTACTCACATTTGTTTACAAGTCGGTCTCAATGCACATATGAACATTTGCTTAGATGTGTGCGTTTTTTATTGGCGAGACTTCAGGGACGGCATCGGCCCACCGTTTTGGTTTAGACTCATTTTCTTTTTACTGTAGAATCACAGAAACACAGAAAAAAGCAAAAAGACGAATAACATTTTCATTTTTCTATGTAGAAATCATACAGAAAGAGAAAATAAGTTTCACAAAATAACACGATGGACAATAATGAATACTTGTGAGCACACATGAGCACATGCGTGTGTTTATTTTGTAACATCCGTGTGCGGTGAGCTCGTTTCCTTTGATCCCTCTCACGCAGTAGGCGTGTGTTACTCTGGGCCAATCAGGCGGTTGTTTTGCAGCCTGTCAGCCAATGGTGGAGTAGTAGTGGCGTCCCTGAGCCAATGAGCACTGTTGTTTGTATGTTCTGGCTTATTGGGCCGGTTGTATGCAGCTGTTCAACACATGCAGAACATGTGGTTTGGTCCGTGTGTGTGTGTGTGTGTGTGTGTGTGTGTGTGTGTGTGTGTGTGTGTGTGTGTGTGTGTGTGTGTGTGTGTGTGTGTGTGTGTGTGGGGGTGTCTGTGTGTGTGTGTGTGTGATTGGTGCCAAACCAGTGGTGGCCCCGCCTGGTTCTGGTCTCAGTTTTCGTTCACTTTATTTTCCATCCCTCCCCCTCTCTTCCATCCTATCTTTCCTCACTTTACCCTCTCTCTCTCTCTCTCCTCTCTCTCTCTCCTCTCTCTCTCGCTCTCTCTCTCTCTCTCTCTCTCTCTCTCTCTCTCTCACTCTCTCTTCCTTTTTCTGGAACTGTCTCCATGGCAACAAGCATGCAGTGCCAGCCAGGAGATTTCTGGATCGTCAACAGTTATTCCGGTTCAGCTCAGCGGGGTCGAGTCGGACTCTTTAGCCCTGTGGTGTGTGTGTGTGTGTGTGTGGTTGTGTGTGTGTGTGTGTGTGTGTGTGTGTGTGTGTGTGTGTGTGTGTGTGTGTGGGATTACACTATAATCTGACAATACAAATAGGGACCTCCTGGCCCACTGGCTATTATACATTCGTAATCCCTTCTCTCTTTCTTTTTCCCTTTTCATTCTCTCACTCGGACATCATCGTTATCCCTCCATCTCTGTTTCCTCTCTCTCTTCTCTCATCCCTCTTTTTGTCTCTTTCCTCCTCTCTCCTCTCTTCATTCATCCCCTTCTGTTGTTCCTGGTCCTCTCCCTCCCTCCCTCCCTCCCTCCCTCCCTGAGATCCATGCTTTTCATCTCTGCATTCATCATCCATCCTTTTCATCCCTCCCTCCCTCTCTTCCATCCTGATCTCTCTGTATGCCTCCCTCATCCTTTGCTCGGCTCATTTGCCTTTTCCAGTTTGACTCTCATCCCACCGTTTCTCCCGCTGTCTTCCCGTCCCTCCTCCCTCCTCCCTCCTCCCTCCTCCCTCCTCCCTCCATACCTTACTCCTCTCATCTCTCTCTCGACTCTCGTGGGATCGGATAAAAGAAATTCCCTCTTTGATCTCAGGACTCGTATCTTACTCTGCATCATCTCTCTTTCCGTGTGTCTCTCCTCTCTCCCTCTCTTTTCTCCTCCCCCTCACCCCGGTGGGGGAACCCTGGGCCCCCTCTGCGTGCCACTATGGCTGCAGGGCCCGGTGCCAGGATGGGGGGGGGGGGGTGCAGGGTCTGTCGGTTGAGTTCAATTGAGTGCAGTTGTAGATCAGGACGGTAAATTCTGCTCATTCTTCCTTTCATTGATTAAATTGTTCCTTTCGCTGAGTTTGCTTATGACGCAGCAAAACTGCTCCAATGCACAGACAGATTTGGAAATGCTCCCATTTTGTTTGAGAAACTTCGGGGCTGTGTTTTACTCTGGACGAGCAGAGACAGCCATTCCTGTTATCACGACATAGATTATGTGCAGCTTTAATAACTTTAAAGTTAATAAAGCAAAGTGCTGTTGGATTTCTCTTTCATTTTAAGGTCCTATAATGTTGTGATGTGGTGCTTAAAATTGAATTGAATACCTTTTATTTTTATTCATTAGTTTTTTTTGTCATGTATTTTGTGAAGCGCTTCGAAACCTTGTTTAGATAAGTGCTATACAAATAAGGTTGTTGTTGTTATTATTATTATTTTATGTAATTTTTTACGTTCATTTTGAAGAAAACATCTCATCACAGAAGTAAAAGATTCAGAGAGGAAGAGATAAATCAGCTCAGTGCACAGACAGACAGAAGCTGAGGACACAGGTACAATAGGGCTGTTGTTTTCCATGTAACTCTAACCCCACCCCCCCCCCCCCCCACAGACACACACACACACACACACCCACACACACACCACACACACACACACACACACACACACACACACACAACACCTCGACCTCATAGTCTCTCTCTCTCCTTATCTCCTCGTCATTATCACACACTCTCTCCCATACAAGCTGTGAATCTTGTTTCTAAACTTGTAAATGACATCGGTGCTCTCGCTGCACTGAGAGAACTGGGACAGCACACACACACACACACACACACACACACACACACACACACACACACACACACCACAACACACAACACACACCAAACACAAACACACACACACACACACACACACA
>NC_047158.1:21880948-21885948 GCF_009819705.1 Hippoglossus hippoglossus | reverse complement strand
CCACTTTTATTCCAATTGTCAACACATCAAGCATCTCACACGCACACACACACACATACACACACACACACACACACACACACGCACACACACACACACACACACACACACACACACACACACGCACGCACACGCACACGCACACACGCACACACTTACTCACCTGCATGATGCACTGCACCAAAAATAACAATCACACTTTAATGGGTCAGTGGCAAGTTCCGGCCGGAGAAGAAGGAGAAGAGACGAGGAGGAAAGAAAGAGAGGAAAGGAAACATGGAGGAAATGAAAAGCAAATAGAATTAAACAAGTGGAAAGTTAAACAAAAAAAGAAGAAAGGGAAGGAAAGAATATGAATAAAGGTAAATACAGGAAAGTAAAAAGTGAAGCAAGCAACAAGAGAAGACAGGAAATGTGAAGGTGGATTCCAGGTCACCTGTTCTGTTCTGTTCTGTTGAGACCACCCGCAAAATCAGAAGGGCAGAGGTGTGAGACCACCCTTGTTCAATCAGCCCCGGTTATAGGGGGGGTATTACCCACTTACTGCACACACACACACACACACACACACACACACACACACACACACACACACACACACACACACACACACACACACACACACACACACACACACACACACACACACACACAGAAACCATCATACGACTGGCACAGGGAGGTACTAGGTTGGAATGTGACACAGTTGAATCTCACGGTAAGAAAAAGAAAACACAGCTGAGCCATGTCTATGTAACTCATACAGTGGTTGTGTGCATGTGTAGGTGTGTGTGTGTGTGTGTGTGTGTGTGTGTGTGTGTGTGTGTGTGGTGAAGCGCTGCCGCAGAGTGCGACAGTGCGTCCACGTCGCCTCGCAGGACTTTTCCTCTCACGCCCTGAATTCGTACCGTCGTCTGTTTTCTCACTGCCTCAGATTCATGTGTGAGCAGCTAATAAAGGCAGGAAATTGTGCATTTTTCAGGAAAAACTTAAACCAACAGGATCCAGACAAGATTGCCCCCCCCCCCCCCCCCACCCCCACCCCTCGTCTCAACGTGAACGCATCGCCCTGGACTTTTCTGAATCAATGCTCTCGCTGTGTGAGCGTCCTGGGTGTGGCTTGGGAAAATGTGTCGTACACTGACACACCCTCAGGACTGTGTGAGAATATCCGGTGGTTTAAAGATGTAATAAACAACCCTGTGTTATTAAGAAAGAAAGGAATATGTGTAATGTCACAGTACAGACTCAGCAGATTCAACTCATCCCCCAAGTTTGTCACAGATCTTATTGTCTGCAACAATCCAGAAGCCAATAAAAAACTCCCATTAGTTTTATGTCCTGCTGACTTATCTTAAAATGAGAACCATGTGAAAAGGAGCCAGTCCCATTCTGGAGAGATCACCGCTCTGTCACAGGGCCGACGTATAATCTGTGTCTCCATTCAGGGTCTGCAGTCTTCAGAGGCTGCGTCTGAAGACTGATTACGTCACAGCGGCGCGACGAGGCCGTCCAATAGATGGATCGGGCAAGAGATGAGGCAAGAGCAATGAGGACGGGACGAGCTGCTGACGCTTATCTCAGAGATCCTCTGTAGACCGGACCGGCTCATTTCGGTTTGGCCTCCTTCCTGGGCCGCCTAGACCGCGACCTCAGAAGGATGCGGCTCCTGAATCAGGACACAGCGACAGAAACAAGCTCTCATGCTCACATGCTCATGAGCAATATAGGGTCACTGTTAATCGGACCTGTTTGTTTTTGTAGTGCACACTGGTGTTTCCCTAAACAGTTAACACTTTTGTTCTTTACTTGCAAATGACTAAATGCCAAATATCAATATCAGGCTGTTTCCCCGGTGGCAGTGACAGATTTGTGAAATGATTATCACATCAGCTGACATCTCGCCGACTCGGAAGCTGTCCATTAATGCTGCTGCAGTAACATCCCCATCATGTAGCGTCGTCCACATCACGTGTGAGCTCTTCCTCGTATAGGAGGCAGCGATCAGAGCGCGCGACAGGACAGATGGTGAGTCTGGCCTTTTGTGTGTGTGACCCTGTACGTACTGTCGGCTGGTACATGTGTGATCCAGCAGCTGGACAGATGTTCGATGCTGGATCGCTGCCCACACAGCTGCAGATCTGCTAAAGATTCCATATACCTGACCTCTAATACGTGCACTTAAGGTTTGTGTGTGTGTGTGTGTGTGTGTGTGTGTGTGTGTGTGTGTGACGTCATCTGACGTGGGCGTGTTGTCAGCTGGGGGGGGTAGTAGTCTTTCTTTTCGAATGGAGGAAATGAATGAAGCGCTTCATTTGGTTGCCATGGCAACACCATGATGGCATCAGCACCTTCAGGCGCAGTACTCCACAGTACCACAGTAATACAGTACTACACGGTACTACAGTACTACAGACCAATAGTTTGCACTTTTAAAACACTAATACTTTATTCTGGTATTTGCGTCGCTTTTGTAAACTATGAGTTAATTTGCTGTGAGGCTCGTTTACTGTTGGTTGCATTTACTGTTGAATTCTGTTTTAGCTGTAACACATGATGTAATGTACACGTTAACATAAACCACTGATAGTAAATAGCTGTGGAGCTGGAGGCCTCCGCTTCACCTGACTCATTAATACTGGACGTCAGTGCGTCCTCGTGTCTCTGGCTGCGTGGAGTTCTCTCCTGTGATGGAGGCAGATATCTGGGTCACATTTATTTTCCAGGAAGCTTGAACTCGCCTAAAATATGCACAGAGACTGATGGATGGAGATGATGAGTCAACGTGGTACTGAAAGACTTCGTGAACCCTCAGGGCCTCGGAGCAAGTTCACTGGAATATAGTTTGTGAAGGAAGGGAGATGAAACCGGAGAGTTTACTCTGAGTGAATCTTGACCTCAGGGATTTCAGTGTCACACTTCTGTCTCTGAACTGAAACGTCTCTGTTTGCTAAATCACCACCGACCTCATGCTAGAACATGTGATGCAGCAGACGCACACACACACACACACACACACACACACACACACACACACACACACACACACACACACACACACACACACACACACACACACACACACACACAGTGATTGATCGCACCGTACTTATTCCAATCTCATAAGGTTCTCGGATTGATTTCTTCCACTGCATCCATTTAATTTTTCACAGTCGCTGCAGAGTGAGAATTATTTTCAGCACAGCTCCACCCTCGTTCACACACACACTGTTATAACCGTTATACTTATGATCACATGCTAGCGGTGAACATGCTTCAAACCCCCGACACAGACTCGATATAAAGATGGAGGACATGACCGCTCAGTGCAGCTTAGAAGACAGAAGCAGGTGTTTTTGTCCCTGAGTCCTGATGGGTCTGAAAAGCACCAGCTAACATCTGGATTTTCTCTGCAGTGAACTCAGGTCGTTATTCGCTCCGGCTCCGGCAGTGATGGAAATGTGACACTTGGGTGAACGCAGTTATTTGGCAACACGGTGAGGTGAGAGAGCGCCTCCGCTGTCGGTCTTGACCTCGAACTTGAGGCAAGTTTTTTGGTTTAAAACATATTCAAGCAAAGACGAGAAGACGAGGCCCAAATGACAAAAAGCTACGTGATGAAGTGCACGTTATGTCTTCCAGGGACAAATCTACAGCCTCCGTCTCTTTTTCTTTCGTACATCTCTGTTTCCCCGTGTCTCGCCCTTCACGTCTGCCTGCCCAGTGAACGAGTCTGTCTGGCGCTGTGTTGCTGTCAGAGCCGCTGAGCGTGATTAGTCATGTTGAACTGGGCCAGGATCTGGATGTCCCGACGGGACAGCAGGAAAGATGGATTCTGGAAGATTCCACCAGAGCAACAGCTGCCTCTTCTCTTTCTTCTTCTTCTTCTTCTTCTTCTTCTTCTTCTTCTTCTTCTTCTTCTTCTTCTCTCTCTCCCTCGTATCTCAGTGCAGAGACGAGACAGGACGAGAGCGAGGGAGGAAGCTCGGCCGTAAAAAGACCAGATTCTAACATAGTTCACCTTTTGTCCACATGAGCCTCTATGATCCCGTCACATCTGCTTTATTTACTGAAGGAAAATGTGTTTGTGAGTTCTGAGAACATGTGATTTACTGAGCATGTGGTTGGATTCAGGACTGTGAGGAGCAGGATGAGAGGACGTTTGCACATGTGCTGTTACTCACATTTGTTTACAAGTCGGTCTCAATGCACATATGAACATTTGCTTAGATGTGTGCGTTTTTTATTGGCGAGACTTCAGGGACGGCATCGGCCCACCGTTTTGGTTTAGACTCATTTTCTTTTTACTGTAGAATCACAGAAACACAGAAAAAAGCAAAAAGACGAATAACATTTTCATTTTTCTATGTAGAAATCATACAGAAAAAGAAAATAAGTTTCACAAAATAACACGATGGACAATAATGAATGCTTGTGAGCACACATGAGCACATGCGTGTGTTTATTTTGTAACATCCGTGTGCGGTGAGCTCGTTTCCTTTGATCCCTCTCACGCAGTAGGCGTGTGTTACTCTGGGCCAATCAGGCGGTTGTTTTGCAGCCTGTCAGCCAATGGTGGAGTAGTAGTGGCGTCCCTGAGCCAATGAGCACTGTTGTTTGTATGTTCTGGCTTATTGGGCCGGTTGTATGCAGCTGTTCAACACATGCAGAACATGTGGTTTGGTCCGTGTGTGTGTGTGTTCGTGTGTGTGTGTTCGTGTGTGTGTGTGTGTGTGTGTGTGGGGGTGTCTGTGTGTGTGTGTGTGTGTGTGTGTGTGTGTGTGTGTCTGTGTGTGTGTGTGTGTGTGATTGGTGCCAAACCAGTGGTGGCCCCGCCTGGTTCTGGTCTCAGTTTTCGTTCACTTTATTTTCCATCCCTCCCCCTCTCTTCCATCCTATCTTTCCTCACTTTACTCTCTCTCTCTCTCTCTCTCTCTCTCTCTCTCTCTCTCTCTCTCTCTCTCTCTCACTCTCTCTTCCTTTTTCTGGAACCGTCTCCA
>NC_047158.1:21865948-21875948 GCF_009819705.1 Hippoglossus hippoglossus | reverse complement strand
TAATATAATATACTGTATCATATATATATATCTTCATCCCAGGCTATAAAAGAGAAAAGTGGACATGTTTTAGTACAACAGAAAGATTTCTGTATCCAACCGTAATTAAAAGATTTCCAAAATGATGTCATGCGAGGTGATGTCACAGGATTCAGGTCCACACCCTCATCACCAGATTTATTAGATCACTTTCAAAACTTCTCATTTTCCCGTCTTCCCTCTTAATGACAAAGGTGTAATGAAATGTGTTTTATTGTTTGATGCCTCAGGAATTAATACGCAAAGACACACGGCTGCTCAAACACACTCTTTGTTAATTATGTGAGTATAGTGGCAGGGTAATTTTCTGCTGGGTAATTGATCTGCACAATAATCAGAGGTACACACCTGCTACACACACACACACACACACAGACACACACACACACAGATCCAGTGTTGAATCAGTGCAGCCTGGTTTATGAGCTAAATTAAGAGTCACATCTGAGAGTCTCTCTGCAGAATTGGACGCTCTGATTGTTCCGGGACCGCTGATGTCACTGTCACGTGTGTGTGTGTGTGTGTGTGTGTGTGTGTGTGTGTGTGTGTGTGTGTGTGTGTGTGTGTGTGTGTGTGTGTGTGTGTGTGTGTGTGTGTGTGTGTGTGTGTGTGTGTGTGTGTGTGTGTGTGTGTGTGTGTGTGTGTGCAAGTTATTACATTTCCCCAATTGAGTGTTGCCCTGAACAGCAATTATCTAACTGTAATGCTCTGTCAGGCTTTGGATTTCCGCTCATGTTGAAGTGCTGTTCATGGAGCTGTAGAGCGACACTCCACATTTAAATAGAAGGCGTATTTTTTTTATTTAACCGTTTCCACACAAAAAGACAGAGAGTGTTGTTTGAGTTGTGTTAGTCCGGCGCTCGTGGAACCACAGTTCAGAGAGAGCAGAAACGCTTGAACAGTAGAAATGCTCCTTCACAAGTACGATTTTAATGCTTGAGAATTTTGAGACAATATAAACGCCATAGACATCGAGCAAACATAAACCTTCCAGTAAATGAGTTTTTAGTTTTTGGTCGAGACGTCTCCATGCACGATGGCAGGATTTCATATCCAGGATATTTGAGCTTCACTTCTGGATAGTGGGAGGAAGTGGAGACACATCGTGCATCTTTATTTACAGTTGACGCTAAACGATCAATTCCACACGTGTTTGCCTCTTCGTGAACATGCGTTTGTGCTCGGCCATGTCTGCATTGTTGGTTTATTGTGTGCATCGCGTGTGTGTTTGTGTATGTGTGTGAGTGGGGAAGGGGTTAACTTAGCGCTGGCTGTTTTCCAGAGCCTGAGAGTGGGAGATAACAGAGAGCTGCTCGGAAAGGGAGTAAGAGGATGACAGAGAGAGGCACTGAAAAAGTAACTAGGAGAGAAAGAAGGAAATTGCAGTTTACAGGCCAACCCGGTGTGATGGTGTGAGAAGATGATGGAGAGGGAAACGAGAGAAGAATGTGAAAGAGAGAGTACGGGAAGAGGAGGAGGAGGAGGAGGAGGGAAGAGGGCTGGAAGAATGAAGAGAGGATTAGAAAAGGGAGAAGAGGTAGAGATGAGAGGAGTGGAGGATGGGAAGAGGAGAACCCTCGACAGAAGAGGGAGGAGGAGAAGTGTCGGAGTGGAGGAGGGTGTTTGTCATGACTCATGCCCAGGAAAGCTGCCCGCTGCAGGGGAAACCGCTCACTGAGAGTCCCCGGCTTCTAAAGGCCTCCTGGAAGTTTGTGTAATGTGTGTGAGGTCAGCGGGGAGAAGAGGGACAGACAGACGGACGGAGGTCAAAGTGAAACTGGGACACAACTGTCCTCTTCCTCTTCCTCTTCCTCTTCCTCTTCTCTTACTCTTACTCTTACTCTTACTCTTACTCTCGTCTCGTCTCGTCTCCTCTCGTATCCGCTTGTTTCTACTCCTCTTCCTCTCCTCTTTCTTCCTCTTCCTCTTCTCTTACTCTTACTCTTACTCTCGTCTCGTCTCGTCTCCTCTCGTATCCGCTTGTTTCTACTCCTCTTCCTCTCCTCTTTCTTCCTCTTCCTCTTCTCTTACTCTCCTCTCGTCTCGTCTCGTCTCGTCTCCTCTCGTATCCCCTTGTTTCTACTCCTCTTCCTCTCCTCTTTCTTCTTCTCCTTGCCTCCTTCCCTCCTCCCATCTCCTTCCTTTTGTCTCCTCTCTCTCGTCCTCTCATCTCCTCTCCTCTCTTAGTATAGGGGCAGATTTACTGCAGCATTACACACACACACACATTTGTTTGGCTTTATTAATATCCCGAGGCTAACGAGCTTTACGTGAAAGGTTGTGCACGTTTTTATTTTTTACATCTCACCCCATCTCTATTTTTGTCTTTCCATCTCACTCACTTTCTCCATTTCACCTCCCCCTCTCCTCGCCCTCTCCTCCTCTCACAGTCTAAATGTAGTGAACAATCACGATACTCCACAACAGTGCGAGCCCACGCTGTTCGGTCATAAGAGAGAAGAGGGGATAGAAGGAGGGAGGGAAAGAGGAGACATGGACAGTGGAGCGCAGAGAGGATCTCGATCTGGGAGGAAGCTGAGAGGAGGAAACCAGCAGGATGAGGTGGACGTGTTGTTGTTGTGTTTCCAGCCTGCAGCCCTGAGTCTGTTTTCTAATCCAGCGCCGGCTTATTCTCGGCCTCGATCGCTGCCACACTTGTGCTGAATTTGTCACCTCTTTCCCCCCGTCTCACTTTTACTCCTCCCCACTCAGCCTCCAGCGTATTCTCCTCCTTCTCCTCTTCTCCTTGTTGTTGCAGATTTCTCTTCTGTGCTGTGCTTTCGTCTTTTTGATTTGGTTTCATCTCTCGTTCCATTTCCCTTTTTCCTGAGCCAGCGCTCAGCAGAAGAACGAGAGGGACATTTACAAACCTTTGTCTATTTGCTGTACAACTGCCAGCAAATTGGGGATTTGAGTGAATAGAGTGAACATTAGCATTTAGATCAAAGTACCACTGAGCTTGATTGTAGTGTGTCTCCATTGTCAGTGAGTGTGTCTGTGTGTGTCTGTTGTTTACCAGACAACACACACAGACATTACAAACTATGCATTTCTCATTAACACATTTTTTAAGCACAATTCAGGCCTAAAATTCAGATGATTGAATTCTAGACTCAGTAGAAACTCTGCTGTGAGGAGGATTGTCCTCATGACCACTTGACCTTTCACCTCAGGGGGAAATGTCTCCTGCACCAATACTTCATTTTAAAAAGCAGCTTGATCACCAAGAATCCTCCTGTAGTTTTATAGAAAGTGGGACGTTGCTGTAGGAAAACACGTGATCTCTATTTATCTGTCTGTGTTGTTTAACATCACTTCAGTACAACAGCAGCCTTCAGCTTCTCCTGCAATGATCAGAGCAGAGGGCACAACACACACACAGCAATACACACACACACATACACACACACAGACAAATATACACACACACAGATAGATACACATCCCCCCCAATCCAGGCAATTACACTGTTAGGCTGCATAAAACGTTGTGTGAAAGGTCGGCGACCTAACTGATCTGTGCAGCTCAGGGCCTGATGCTGTCAGTAGCAGATACACACAACAACAACAACAATGACAACAACATGTAGCATGGGCTTTTAGTGTGACAGCAGTGGTGATCCACAAACTGCGACAGAAGAATGAAGTGAAGGCGGTTAGAGGATCAGAGAGACGCTGCGGACTGGAGTGTTCAACGTGACCAATCAAGAAATCAGCCGGTGCAGTTGCGAGTGCGTAAGGGCGGCGACTTGCGCTCATTTTTGTTTTATGTGCGTAGATTTTCAGACTAAATAAACACTGTGGTAGTGGGGCGTGGTCAGCTGCAGGAGGGAGGGAGTGGGGATGGGGTTCTGGGATCAGTGCCAGGGAGAGAGTCTGATTGTACACAGGTGTTCCAGTTCAACTCATGACTCTCTCCTCTTTATCAGCAGTAGCGCGCTGGGGTGCGGGGGGGCCCGGGAACCAGGAGATCACTCCCGGACTTAGAAACTAAACCAGAGTAACCAAGCTAGTTGCTTTATGTGTGATTTAAGTTGATGTTTGTTGACGTGTGTGTGGAGCAGTAAAGAGAGACATTGAAGACACCTCCCTGATTCCCCTTGTGTTCATGACGAGGAACTCACGGTAACGCAGAGGCATCGTTACAAACACCTTCCTGCTTTGTATTCAACAAATCAAATAAATATACTTACTTGGAGATTGGACCGTGACGGCCTCTCGCCCTAACGGGAGCGGACAGGGCGTCTCTCACTCGGACTCTGCTCCAGGTCCACAGCTGCCTGCGTCCAACACAGACGTCTTCACCGAGCAGACAGGACGACTCGATGAAGTGGAATAATCTGACCCCAGAGAGCAGCCGGACGTCGAGGAGCTACTGGCGACCAAAATATCCCCACGAAGACGTGATGGTTTTAAACTTCAGACCTGTTGTACAACAAGCGTCTGGAAAAATAAGATCCATAATATCCCGTATAGATTTTTCGCTGGCCCCTTCACTTCATTTGGGCTCAGGACCCAGGTGATATATTGCACTGGATGATTCAGACAATATATCAGGTTTCTGAGAACAGGAGCGCTGACGGGGCAGAAAATCTTCCCTTCTCATCCCTGTGAATGAATTACTGAGTAATGCAGCGTCAGCAATCCTCCTCCGGACGGGTTAGAACAAACTGACCCAGATTTACTGTCAACTATTTGCACGTCTCACACAAAGTTAGGTTTTCAGGTTAGAAACCCCGACGTCTCGTCACTGCAACACTGAACATGTGGAAGCAGGTTTATATTCTGTTCTTATTTCAAGCATCATGCAGGATATTGTGCTGCTTCTCTTCATGAATCCCATTTTTAGAATAAATCTGGTCTTCTGAACTGATCCCTGTGGTAGAAGAGATGGTGGCACGGTGGTGCGGTGGTTAGCACAGCAAGACGGTTTGAATCCCAGAGGATAAGAGGTATAGAGGATGGATGGACGGACACGGTACTCACAGTTTCTAGTCTGAGTCCAAGAGGGTTATTTATTCTTTATTCATGACCCAGAGAGACCAAACGGGGCCTAATCAGATGATCTCAGGCTCTGACGAGGAGCTCGCTGCCAGGCAGGACGGTAAGAGTCAAGAGTAAGTGATTAGAATCTGCTAATTGAAGATCGGGTCTGAGGAGACAGAGACATTATTCAAGAGGAGTTGCTGAGAATCAAGGAGAATCAGGCAGAACCACTGAGAGTGAAAACAAACGACGATAATGAGAAGGTGAGTAAAAACCAAACGAGAGAGAAAAGAGCAGCGTGAGGACAGAAGACTGAAGCAGAGCAGTGACAACAGAGCGACAGGCGGAGGAAGCTCTCTCTACAGCAGACACATGCTCCCTATTGATCACTGAGACATGTGTCTGTCCCCGGGGTCGCAGGGTCCCCTGTAAGGCCCCCCCCTGCCCGCCAGCGCGCTCGCCTGTCTGCGTGGGAGTCGTCACGCCGTCTGCGTGTCTCAGCGCGTTAAGCGTACAGGGATCGGATGTGGCGTCTGTGCCTGCACCTCGTTGTGTTGAGCAGTTTTCCAGGATAAACAAGGTCGGATGTAAAATGACAATCACGCTGAAGTGGAGAGAGGGATGGGGGGGGGATTTCATTAAATGTTACAAAATCATATATGGCTTCAACAGGCTGTTCACATCAGGCTGTTCCTCTTCTCTGCGTTGACAAGGTTTTCCTCCGGGTCACAGGGACACTTATTTTTAGTGTGATAACTAATGTTTGATAATCATCACTTGATATGAAGCACAGCAAAATAGAATTACTGGTAATTTGTCTGTTCCGGGCCGAGATATTTGAGCAACCACTAATCAAATATAATGATATATATATAATATAATATAATATAATATGAGATTTCTCTTTGCACGATCATCTGCCTCATGATTTCAACTTCTAAATCTAATCAAACCTGCGGTGGAATAACGTCTCCATTCATTCCCGTGTTCTTGGACTCGACGGTGACGTTAATCAGAAACGTTGAATGTCAATTTTTTAGTTCAGGATGTTGCATCATCGGGGGGGGATTTACCACAACATCAAATCACACTAACCGTCTACACACTCAACATGTGTGTTCGCGGGATAAACATCCGACGCAGCCGAGGCGGAGGCGCAGGGAAGAACTCAGCATGTGTGGCTCCGACCGACGTGTTTGCCATCAGGGAGATAACCTTGATAACTGGTGTGAAAGCCGTTGCTAGGTAACTGTCGGTGTATCTGCGTGTGGCAGTTAAAAACGCTGCCGGCACAAGGTCTCATGAGCAAAGATAATCAATTCCTACGAAACATATTTCATCTCCTCTGCGGCAGGGTCCACCTGGAAGCGTCCGTCAGTCCCGCTGCTGCTGATGAAGCTGCACCTCCACCCTTCCAGCTCAGAGGTGGAGTTTTTAATGAGACTTCTGTTGGAATGGAAGTAGTTTGAGGTAGAACATGATGAAGGAGAACGTCAGTCACGGAGCCTGAAGCACGTTGAGTGTGTAAATAATGATGCGCTTGATGCTCGGGTCTGATGATAGTGAGTAAAAAACACGTCTCTGGTTTCCTGGTCTGTGAGGTTTCTGCTCTGCTGTGGACGACTTCAGCTGCATTCAGACACGAGACACGAGACACGAGACACGAGACATGAGACATGAGACATGAGACATGAGACACGAGACACGAGACACGAGACACGAGACACGAGCTGCTGATAGGACATTACGTCATATTCCCGTTTACATGTTACAGAGCAAAGTCTGATCATGCGTCATTACGTCCACTTTGTTATATGTGAGATGTTCAACTTGAAATAGATTAATCTACAATGCTGCTGTTTTTACCATTTTGGGTGTTTTCAAACCTTTTATTAACCTCATTCAGGTTAAGCTGCCCAGTGTCTCTGGGTTTTTATTTTATCCTCAAGACAAGGACGAGGACGAGGACGAGGACGAGGACGAGGAACTAAACCTCCCTTGTCCTCTTGTCCCTCCCCCTATCTGCTGTAATGTAGGTTAGTTCAAACAAATCAAGGTCAACAAGACGCCGTGTGTGACCTCTCAGCTCTGTTCAGCTTATCTCACTGCTCCATTCTGAAGACATGAGCGTCTCTGATTGGTAAAGTTTCAGAGTTGCCGGCCTGTTGGTTCACGTTGGCTCGATGGGTTCAGCTCCCCGTCCTGCTCCTGCAGGAGCTCAATCAAGGAGCGCTGCTGTATCCATGGAGACAGGCTCCCCTGGTGTGTGAGTGTGTGTGGTCAGCGCCGGGGTTAGAGTTTCATGTGTGTATAAATAGCAGCTTATAATGGAAAGAGACCCATTGTTCTGGTAAAAGTCTTGACTGCACCACACGCCGCTGCTGCGACCACCACAACACACTCATCTGCTTCACTGTCCTTTCACTTTAGAGGCTTTGGCTCGAAAAGAAGAATAAAAAGAGACGTGGACAGGTTCGATGTGAAGGAGTTAACGTATCTCTGAGTCTGAAGGGAAGAGGGAGCGTGAGGTGGAGGTGGGTGTAGCATCAGTCGAGCTACGCTCCCGAGCTCTGGGTAGTGACCGAAACAACGAGGTCAGGAATACAAGCGGCCGAAATGAGGTTTCTCCGTCTGGCTCAGCTTTAGAAACTCGGAGTAGAACCGCTGCTCCTTCAAGTCGAGAGGTCGACAGTTGAGGTGGTTCAGGCATCGGGTCAGGACGCCTCTTCCGTGGGAGGTTTAACGGGCAAGGCCAACGAGGAGGACACACAGGGGTTGGACCCAGAACTCGCTGGAGGGACTAAATATCCCATCAGTCCTGGGAACGTCTCGGGATCCACCAGGAAGAGCTGGAAACTGTGGCCAGGGAGAGGGACGTGACCTGAGCCCGGATAAGAGGAACTGACATCTGTGTTCTCACAGTTTCAGAACAATGTCCAGAGTTCACTTCATCTTTACAAGCAGCTAACGAGTGCTGAGCTGTGATTGGGTTAAATGAGCAGCTGTAGAGAAAGAGCTGATGTCTCTGATTGGATAGTTCAGTCACTAGTACACAGATTGTGACAGGACAGAGTCGTCCCGAATCAGCGAAGGAGGAGGAGTCCTTCAGCTGCCGCCATTTTCACAAATCTGAAAATACACAGTTGAATAACACGAGTATTAAAACACCCTCAAATATTATCACGCACATGAATTTAGACTTTTGAAAAGTTGGAAATGTCAGACACTGATGAAAACATTGGTGCAGATTCATAATATAGTTTAGCAGCAGTAATGCATCACAGTCTGCTGCATTGATTGGTTTGTCTCGTCTTCATTTCCTGTCTCAGCGTCTCTTCCTGTCCCAGCTCCTGTCTTCACTTTTTATTTATCCATCTCTGTCTCTTTCTCTCCGATGGTCCTGAATCCATTTGGAAAGTTTCTCTAATTCAATCACCGCACATCCTGTTAACCTGCTTCTGAAGTCACGTGTGTGTGTGTGTGTGTGTGTCTGTGTGTTAGTGTGATTGTGTGTGTGTGCGTGTGTGTGTGTGTTCAGCTGAGCAAATATGGATCGGCAGCTCGGAGCTAATCACTACTCGTCATCCTGTTCCGTGCACTTTGCCAACTGCTGTGCACACAAACACACAAACACACACATACAACAACACTGTGTATTCGACATGAACCTGCAGGCTGTTGCAACATCTACACGTAGAGTGGCTGTAACTCGGTTTGAAACATGGATTTAAGATATAAGACGACTGAGTTGTTTGCACATTCATATATAAGAGTTGAATATAACAACAATAGTATTTCTGCTCTTTCACATCCATTAAGGAAATGAAAGTGGACGACGCTGAATGAAACGGAACGGTGTTCATTTATTGACCCTTTTCTGTAACTCGGGCTCTTTCACTGCTGCTGCCGTGTTTTATTTAGATAAGTGCACGTTGCCTCACATTAGTCTTTCTCACTGGATTCAAATGGAAGCTCTTCATTTACCCACAGTAGTGAACAGAGCGACATTAAGACTTCCACTTAACCCAGAGCTTCTTATTCATTTACTGGGACAATAGAGTTCAACACAATGGCTCCACAAGTTCAAATCCCACTCGTTTTCTAAAACAGACATTTTGAATATCAGCCATAATGTTTTAACCATCCGAGGTAGATTCACCACAAGCTACCAGATTGTAAACCACGTTACAATCTCCTGTAGAAGTCTGTTTGATATCTACTACGTTTCGATATCAAGGGGAAGAACCACACTACCCACAATCCTCAGGTGTAACAGCGGCGGCTGTGATTAGTGCAGCTCGCTGTGGAAATGTTTTTGTACCTTTTCCTTTATTCTGTTTTCCAATATTAGTTTTTGCTCGATTCATCTCGAAGCTGCTCGGCCTGGTTTCCGGGTTTCAAACTCTTTTATGAGGATTTATGGAAACGTCAACAGAGAAAATGGAGAAAGGAGAAATTTACTCCCTGAGCCAGAGCTGTTCTAAAAGTGGACGCTCACTGTGACGCTCTGTAGTTTCTCTGGAAAAACGAGACTGCAGAACATTAGGTCAAATCTGCAGCTCAGGCTGCGTTCTGGAATTTGTCTTGCATTTTTGCCCCAAGAACAAACTAACAAACGTGACCAGAACCCGACAGCCGTTTGTTTTGTGTGTCCGAACCTGAGCCGACTCCGTTTTCACTGATTCCCTGATACCCAGACGTGTGCAGGCAACGTGACCGCACATGACCCAAACTCCAATATCTATGAGAGTGGGTATCCACACGCTCACATGGACAGGAAGGGAGAGACCAAAGGGAAGGAAAGGCAGCACTGTAGGGAGGAGAGGGAAAGTGGAAGGGAGGAAGGATGTAAGGAGAGAGGAGAGGAAGAGGAGGAGAATCAGGGAGAGGAAAGAAGGCAGATATGGAAGAGAGGAAGAAAAACGGGATTCATTGATCATGCAGGTAAAATGGAAGAAGAAAGATGGGTCGGTGTG
>NC_047158.1:21523448-21540948 GCF_009819705.1 Hippoglossus hippoglossus | reverse complement strand
GAACAAAATACTATTACACACATTAGTGACTACATTTTAAACTTTTAGGAGACGGTCAGTTTTCTTTGATGAATATTTTGATTGTTGATTTATTGGTAAAGTTAGTTTTAAGGCAAAGATACTTAAGAATTCACTGGTTCCAGCTTCTCAAAGGAGAATATTTACTGGTTCTTTAAGTCGTCTGTGATATTACACTTAATATCTTTTTACTGGAAAATGTGATGTGAGTTTTTTGCTATTTCAGAAATGGATCAATTAAAAACATAATTGAGAGATGACTCAATAATAAAAGGTTGTTTGTGGTAACCCTAGTTCCTTGTTCGGATGTCAAGGTGCATTAACAACATCTACTGTATCATTACTCTTGATATTTGATAGCTTCTCCATCTTCTTTGTTCAGTCTAATGTCAACCGACTGTGTTGGAGTATGAATCATTGAGTTATCGAGACCATATTAAATCATTTTGTCCAATCCTGTCTCTCAGATAATGGACCATACTCTCGTTTCCGATGGAAAACCAAACCCTAGTGCGGTTTGAGTTGAAGTTATCGCCACAACGAAGCAAATCCTCTAATGAATTCATCAAAATTAAGGAAAATGGCCGTAGAGTTGTTTCCTAAATCTCTGCTCCAGCTCTTCACTCAGTTGTGTGAATGACCTCGGAGAGAGAGAGAGCTGCTCAGCGCCGCCGTGTCTGCGAGTGCGTCTCTCCTCCGTCTACGTGGAGTTCTGCCAGTACTGTACCTTCCAGATCCGTGCAACATGCATCCTTCCCTGAGCACTCCACCACTGAAGAATCTCCACTCTAATTAACTGAGATTACAGCAATTAGCAGACCATTAATCACACCCTTATTAGTTTAGCCAGGCAGCGAGAGGGGACGAGTGAGCAGAGGGATGGAAAGACACAAAGTGCAATCGGATGGGAAATAGAGGAGGAGGAGGAGGAGGAGGAGGAGGAGGAGAGAGAGAGGTTCCTCCTGGAGCTGCTGTGATTTCACGCCGCCGTCTGTTTCACATCCAATCGCTTCAGGAGCAAACAATGGCTTCCTGATTAATTCACTGTACAACACAATGCAGGTTACATCTGAAGTGTGTGTGTGTGTGGTTGTGGTGAACAAGCGCCATGAAAGCAACACACACAGACACACACACACACACACACACACACACACACAGACACACACACACACACACACACACACAGCTGCATGCAGACACACCTTTTGTGCAGTTTCAAACACACCCTGTGCGGATATTGCATGTTATGGGAGATGTGTTGGGCCTGGAAGTGTGTGTGTGTTTTTGTGTGTGTGTGTGTGTGTGTGTGTGAGTGTGTGTGTGTGTGTGTGTGCTTTGGTGGTGGGCGGCAGAGTGTGAGTTTTAGCTGGCATGAGTGCTGGCATGTTAAAGCATCGAGCGTGTGCGAGTCTGAATGCATGGTGTTACAGCATCAGTGAGAGTGTGTGAGTGTGTGTGTGTGGCTGTGTGTGTGTGTGTGTGTGTGTGTGTGTGTGTGTGTGTGTGTGTGTGTGTGTGTGTGTGTGTGTGTGTGTGTGTGTGTGTGTGTGTGTGTGTGGGCCAGGGGGGGGAGAGGTTGTGTGTGTTAAGGAAGGAGTGAGCGAGCGAAGCGGCTTCAGAGGATGAATTTCTAAACGCGCTCGTATCTGCCACCATCTTCTCCTCTATCTCTCTTTTTCCTCCCCTCTGCCTCCCCCCCCCTCCCCCCCGCGCCCGTCCGCCCCCCGACTCACCTCCCCTCGTCAGCAAGCGGGGTCAAATGTTATTCCCTCCTCGTTGTCACGGTTGCCAATCACCTCACATTCTGTAGCAACTGTTTCCAAGGCAACGGAGAGATCCGGTTGCCAGGCACCGAGAGCAATGCATGTGATTGTTACTTATTTATTTAATTCTATCTTTATCTATTTGTTCATTCTAACAGTGTCCGCGGCTGCATTCACGTGTGCCCCCTCCTTGCACCAGAAACACACACACACACACACACACACACACACACACACACACACACACACACACACACACACACACACACTGTAATTACCGCTCCTCTCACTCTGCTTTTTTTTCTTTCTGTTTTGCACATACACATGAACTGTTATCTTTGTTTCTTTCACAAACACACACATGCATATACACACAGACACACACAGACACACACACAGACACACACCACATGATGTGACCCGGTGCTACCTAACCAACCCATCTGCATTTACCACAGGTGTGAGATGTGCAGCGTGGATGACAAACAGTGATAATCATAGCAATAAGGATCCTAATCTGAGCCCCGCTCTCCTCCCGGCCTTCTGCTCCCTCCTCTCATCTGCCACATCTCATAGGAGCAGCACAGTGATAAAGACAGGCCCTAATGAGAGGGCTCTTATTGCGCTGTGATTCCCCCCCCCCCCCCCCCCCCCACACTTCTCCATACACACCCCTTCTATACCTGCTGCCGCCCCCCTCTCTCCATCCATCCATTTATCCATCACATCCCCTGCAGCCACGCCGCCATGCATCAGGCCTTTTGTTTGTCTGGATAAATATCACAGGGTAATTGTAATGGAGTGACTCATTGAGGGGGAAATTACCACTTTCGCCGTGTGGCCAAAACCAAGACGCACTTATTCATTCACAGTCTCCTGTCTGTGTTTGCTCTAGAGCCGTGTTTATTACAGATAGAGGTGTATGGGGGGGGGGGTTGGGAGATGGGGAGGGAGGAGGGCTGAAGAAGAGGAGGGAGGAGAGGCATCAGCTGACCAGGTTGATTCTGACAGTTTGATGACCACTCACTCAGATGTGACACGCTGTTGATTGGCAGCTGATTGTAGAGCAAACAACAGATTAATCATCAGCATCACAGGATGTGACGAGTGAAGACATACAGGGAATTAAGTGTGTGTTACTGTACGTGTATTGTTTTTAGCCGTGTTAGCTTTAGGAATGGCCGATTGAAATATCTCAACCACGAGAGAACAGATTATTTTTCATGTAACTCATGTTCACTGGATAATTCAGACTTTTGCTGAATCCACACGACTACGTTTCTGTTTGAGAACTCATCCACTCTGCTGCAGATACGTCCGACGTCCACATGACTCCCGAGTTTGGAAACTCTGCTGTTCCTGTTTTAGTTAGAAACTTCTGGGGCTGCGTTTAGGTCGTGACGGGTGGAAACTGAGATGTTAGGAAACGGTGACGCGGACGCTGACGACCACTTGCTGATCGATTCAGTCGTGACGTCGCCTGCGCTGATTCATCAGGCTCCGGACACATCATCCTCTTCAGAAACAAAACAAGCCTCGGCTGCCAGAGTAGAACACAACACGGAGAATCAGCCACAAGTGTTACTGACCCTGTCGTCTTTGCTAACAGCTGCTGTGCAAATCCCACAATATTGCTCAGTAAAATTCCTTCGCTGAGAGAACTTGCATTGACTGGATACAGGTTTGAAATGTGTTTTTAGAATGCAAATGTATCGTACGAGACAAAAACGCGTATAGTGTCAAAGCGTTTGGTCGTATTACAAGTTTGTAGAGAAAGGTGTATGTACAGGGAGTAGACACAGGTTTAATATCTGCAGGATAAATGTATTAATCTGCAAAAAACTATATTTCTGTCAGTAACTCTTTTGAATATTATTGGGTGATTATTTATTTCTATAAAATGCGAAAGAAATTCTGTTATTGTCCCTGAGCCACAGATGAAATGTAGTTTTTTCTTCAGCTATAAAAAAGGTCGTTTTTTGGAGTATTATAGTTTATATATTATTATAGTTCATGTAATTGTGTTACCTTGCTGTATATAGTTCCAGGATTAATCGGATATCGTAGAAAAACCAAACTAGTGAAGCAGGTAATCAGTGTAGGCAGGGAAATCAATTGGATCTTTAATTGCTGTGTGGAAGAAGAGACAGGAAAATTGTGTAGACACACACACACACACACAGACACACACACACACTCACACACACACACGCGCACGGGGATAGAGAGACAGTGGCTGATGTGCGCGGAGTCTCGAGGGGACGGCGTGGAGAATCCTCTTGGCTGGGAATTTCCAGGGTTTAGCACAGAGACACAGTTTCTGTCAAAGGGTCTTTTACACGGACGAGACTCGGCATCGCACTGTGAAACGAGGGATTTGAATAATCTTATTACAGCCCATTACAAAAGCACTAATATGATCCCATTGCCTGGAAACCGGAGAACAGTGGAGGCAGTGAGGAAATGGACCATTTTGACCAGGGTCTGACTCATGAGGTGAATAAAATCACAGAAATAACAATTAATACAAAGAGTGTAATTATAGTAAAGTAGTATTCCAGCTTTGAAACATAGGATCGATTGAAAAGTAACAGAAACTTTGTAAAAATACAAATAAAAGTCCCTAATTTAGATTTGTTCATCAACACAATCAGCACAAGTATCACCTAAATATATTTGTGCAGTAAATTAATCCCTGTATTGTTAATTATACTATAATTTGGATTTATTGCTCTTTTACTGTTTAGTCGGTTGAGTTTCAGCATCAAACCTGTCGCTCTCATGTTTACGACTTTTCCGTCTATAATCTGCATAAAACTTTAAATCGGCTGCAACACATTTATGGAACGTGCTCATTGAAATCCTGTGTTTGCTCTATGACACAGAGCTCGTTGGTATTTGATGTATTTATCCAGCTACAGTCTCACAAACTGCAGTGAATGTGCATTATGTTCACTTTTAAACGTGCAAATATGGCAAATATGCTGCTTATGCCTTTAAAACCACTTGATATCTCCTGCTTCAGGCCATCTGCCGGCTCCTGGTGAGTTCCTCTCCGTGCATTATGAGCAGGAGCTGCTTTATCTATTTAGCGTTTATATCTTCATATATAAATAGGGATTTCATGCAAACAAGTGTTTATGACTCATAATCTTTTCTCTATATGGTTTGTCTATACGTGTTTGTGCTTTTATCACAGTTATATACTGTTTAGAAAGGTTATTATATTATAAGGTTGATTAATTGGGTTGTTGATATGATGTGATGGTTAAAAATGTTTCTGAATATTCAAATATCCTCTGATTTGCGTTTGTAATAAAGATATTGAAATGAAACCAGATTTAAAAGTCGCGGTTCTGGTTTCTTACAGAAAATAAAACTTCAATGACTCAATCACAGACTGAAAAGACTTACATCAGGTTTTAGAAGCTTTTTATATGTTTCTATGTAAAATATGAATCTGGAAAGAAACTTTACAAATAGCAGAAAATGAAATGACTCAGATACACTACCTCAGAAACCATTTGGCAACAACACACAATTGTAGAAAACACCATCAAATCTAATCTTCTCTCCGACAGCAATGATTTCTATGGCAGTTATTTACAATTCAGATAATCAAAAAATGTCTTTAATTAAAATAAATTGCTTATTTTTCTTTATAAATGTGATTATAAGTTGTAAATATATTTATTTTCCATTTTTCCCTTGAAAGAATTTTGCCTGATTATTGAACACTTAGTAGATTTGGAGCCGTCGGACTGAGACGTCTCCGTTTCACACTGAAGAAGCAAACAGGAGTTTTACATGTGCTGGGATTTGTTCTAACAAAATAAAAGACCAAACAGTAAAAACATGCATTCACTGATGAGATCATGCAGCACTAGGCATCGCAGTACTCGAGTAAATGTACTCAGTTACTCTCCCAGAGGCTGCTCCTCATGCATATTGAATCTGAATGTGCTGCTACCTGTTTGTCTCGTTTATTGTCCCCTGTCTCAGTGTCTCCTGCCGCCCCTCCTCCAGGCAGCCGGCAGAGCAGCTGAGAGGAGACGTAGATTTATCTCTTACTTTCTAAATGTGTTCCCGCCCGTGCCCCTACCTGCCCGCCGGCCTGTTCGCCCGCCTGTCTGCCCGCCGGCCTGTCTGGATATTGGATTTGCTCTTTGACTGTGACCTTATACACGGCGAGCCACAGGAGCGAGTGTGACTGCTGGACCCTCTGTCCTGTCGTGCAGAGTCGTGTCTTCCTGCCGTCGGGGGCCCGGGCCCGGCCTGGCCCCCCCCACCAAACACCCCCCACCTCCCGCACCCCTCCACCATGTGCACTTATTGGATTCCCCTCTTCACCATGCACTCTGATAAGGGCATCTGTCAAGCGGATGAACAATCAGAGTTAAAAAGGTGTGTGATGCACGCTTGGAAGGATCTTACTTCCTGCAGAGGCCGAGCGGACGCTGGGTGGAGGAACGGGGGCGAGTCTGACGACCACAGGACTTTAGCGGCGGATTAGCATCGCCGCGGCCGCTCTGCACATCAGGAGGGGAAACGCTTGTTGCTGTCGATGATGATGGCTTCCGCTCAGCTACGCGTATTCTCAAGCAATAACATCGACATCTGTATTATCAACCCAAGAATACCCGTGGTCGAGACGGGAGCAAACAGTCACGCCACCTCACCCCCCTCCACCGTCTCTCTCTCTCTCTCCTGTCTTTCTCGTTTTTCGTCCCTCCACCCCCTCCCTTGTTTCTGTGCTCGACGGCGTACGGCAGGAGAGAGCTGGAGGGAAGGGTGGCGATTTCACGAGCAGCGGAAACTGTCTGGTTCCTGCAAGAAAAGAGGAAAGAGGGAAAAGGAGAAGGTGGATCAATAATCAGGGCTGCAGCTGATCATTTATTTCACTATTGATTCATCTGCTAATTGTTTTTTCCATTAATCGATGAATCGTCTAAAAATATGAAACAATTACAGAGATTTCCTGAAGTCTGATGTCTTTTAATTTCTTGTTTTGTTTGAGCCCAGTTCACCCAAAGAGAATCTGTTTCCAGAGACACATGACAAAGAAAACTGGAACCAGGGAATGTTTCTTTGTTTGGAAAACGACAAATCGATTACCAAAAGTCTGTCAATCGATTATTTGACCAACCCACACCTCCACAAATAAACTGAAGTCGTATTTGCAATCGTTAAAACACCGTAAATCATTTGCGAGTTGGCTTCATGCGTCCGAACCGAGGCCGAGTGCTTTGTTCAAGATGCTCGTCCTCCATTGTCTGGAAATCCTCACTAATTGGTGTAAATATCTCTTTTAATGGCATCAAACACAATGCGACAAGGAGGCTGCTGTTGTTTCCAGTGTCGTAAATATTCTCCACTCACTATTTCCTCTGCCACACCGACTGTATCCGCAGTCAGCAGCAGCAGGCGAGCGAGGAGAGCGAGGAGAGAGAGGGAGAGAGGGAGGGAGGGAATGTGATGGACTGCCGCGCTTACATGAATAGTCATTTTGTCACTGCGCGCTGGGGTGCAATAAAGTTTTGGCTTCTCTTTTTTCCCCCCTTAATGCTTGGAACCCCTGACTGAGTGTGAGTAAGGAAGTGGGAGATGTGAGCTTTGCCATCCCTGTCCCTGTGTTTATCAGCGAGTGCCACAGTCGCACGCATACATCTGAGGGGGTGAGGGCTGCCCCCGCAGAGCTGCGAGCTCCAGCCCCCATGCTGCAACACATGAGAGGAATCAGGAGGAAGGGAAGGAGGCAAAAAGACACAGAGGTGGAGGCTTGAAGGAGAGAGGGAGCAGGGAGGAGAAGGTGGCGCAGGCAACTGTGTTTTTTTATGGGTCTGAGGGAGATGGAGAAGGACGGGGGAAGGAGAAACGACGAGTGAGGGAGGATGTAGTGTAATTTCAGGAGATGAGAGAGGAGAAATGGATGGATTGTTTGTGTGTGAGAGAGAGAGAGGAGAGGAGAGGAGGAAGGGAGGAGGAGGGGGGGGGGTATCAGCTGGGTTCGGACTGTCATTCCACGACGTGATTGGCTGTGTCAGGAAGAGATAAGCAGTCTTCACATCCCTCATGCCCTCGCATCTTCAAGGCCCCGGAATCAAACGGCGGAGAACACCGCCGCGCGCTCCTCTGCACTGAAAAGAGACTACATGAAAGCAGTGATTCCTGCTATTATTCTAAACACCTCTGCATGTGAAATACCACACTCCTTTCAACGCGTGGGGAGGAGGGGCGGAGAGGAGGATGAAGCAAAAGGCGGAAAGACAGAAAAAGGCCTCGGTTTGAAAAACGCTCGGCTTCCTCACAGGAGGCTGGAGGCTGATAGGACCCTCGTGGTCCTCGCCAGACCCCCGAGATCTCAAATCCCTGCGTCTTTACAACTCTTTCTTCCTCCTCTGCTCAGCATAAGCCCTCACATTAGACAGCATTAGGCCGGGAGATGGAGCGAGGAAGAGCAATTCCCCCAACGCCTCGGCTCCTGAGGGACTTAACATCTTAGCTCTTAACTGTCCTGGAGGTCCGGCCGGCCGCTCTCCTCTGACTCAGTCACTTCCCGTGTGCCATCCGGCAGAAATCGCCAAATTAATCCTTCAACCATTACTATAAGCTCTGACACTCTTGTATAGATCTGCAGGATTATAGAATAGGTGCGTATTATAAAGTATTACGAGGAATTATGTTGTTTTTTTTCCTAAGTAGCAGCTTAAACCATGTCTGACGATGGAAAGGTTCAGTGGAAGGAGTTTGAAACATTTATTCTATTGACACAAGTGCAGGGAAGAGACTTGGGAGGACGGTGTAAAAATTCAGATCACAAACGCTCTCTAAACCCACAGCTTGGACGCACACACTGAGGATTGATCGTGCAGATCTGAGCGCACGTCGGGATGAGAGTAAGTGTTGTAATGTTTAGACCCGGTGAGGATAGAACACACACACACACACACACACTCACACACACACACACCCAGCAGCTCGTCTAAAACAGACAGACTGTCTGCGAGGCTGCACAGGCATCACCGCCAATCTCTGGTGTGCTCCCAAACAGCTCCCCACTATGCGCCGCATTAATTATTCAACATATTTATCTATGCAATTTGACGGCCTCTCCCCTCTAAAGCTCTGAACAAATTGCAGAAGCAGCTAATATTGCTTCTGGGTCCGGGGCTCAAATCAGCACACTGGCAAACCCCCGAGCACAAGAGGCTGTAAACAATCACCTGACACTTTGCTCTTATATCTATATTTTCTTAATCTGTCGGGCTGAACGCAGCCTGTGGACGCACCTCCGCTCGGAGTCTTGCATTCTGAAGGTGGGACTTTCTTTTATGAGAGAGACAATGGTGGTAAATGTGCATGTGAGACCTGTGGAGCTTTTACAATACCAACAAATCTCAGCATCCCTTCCCCCCGCTGGTACTGAAGTACACAAATGCACAAATACATGTGCACGCTCACATGCACCACAGCTCCCTCCCCTCCTCATTTCTTTCTTTCTCTTCCTTTCCACCAAACCGGCATTTAGCATGACACACGCCGAGGAGCAGGGGTAGCCAATTATCAAACAGATGTCAATGTATGCGTTACAATACTAAGGGGAGCCCAATTACCACACAGATGTTTTGTTTTCCTCCTCTCACTCCTTTTTTTTACCCAGCATCCTCTCTGCTCAAGACCCTCTGAGGACGGTCCAGTCCCTCCCCCGCTCCACCCGAAACAACACCCTCTGCCAGTCACACTAACTGAGGTGCACACACGTGCACGCAAACGCACACACGGACACACACACAGCCTTTAGCGAGCCAAACGGAGAGAGCATGTGGATGTCAATCAACAGGGTGGAGAGGAGGGCAGGGGGGGAGGGGGGCAGGAAGGGAGTGATTGGGAAGGGAGTGGGGTGGTGTGTGTGTGTGTGTGTGTGTGTGTGTGTGTGTGTGTGTGTGTGTGTGTGTGAGTGTGTGTGTGTGTGTTGGGGGTGGGTAGTGTATAGCAGGAGGAGTATAGGGCCACGGATCAGAACCAAGGACAGTTCCCAGTGGAGAGATATGTGTTGCTTTGCTTCGTTACTAAATGGAGCCCCCCCCCCCCCCCCAGTACACACACACACACACACACACACACACACACACACACACACACACACACACACAAAGGTTCATTGTACATATCACTAAGTACAATTTAGTAATCAACTGTTCATTTCCCCTCTTCATCCATCTCCTCTAATGGATTCCCAAGGCTTCAACCAGTCTTTTTCTTCCTCCTCCTCCTCCTCCTCCTCCTCCTCCTCCTCCCTTCTTTGCCTCTCTTTTTCCTCCCCTCTCCTCCCTTACGGGGGGGGGGGGGTAGAAGAGAGCCTAAAAGACAGAGAGCTCGCTCAGGGCTGAGCCCACATGAAACCGAGGAGATGGAACTTTATGTCTCTCTCTGCTGCTTGATCAATAGGAATTTAATGGACAAGGATTGAGTTCAGGGAGTTCATGCTTGCCAACGTGCCTGAGGGGCTGAGCACATGCACACTGAGAGGCAGGCGGGGGGGGGCTCACGTATACACACACACACACACACACACACACACACACACACACACACACACACACACACACACACACACTCAAATTGATGTTTTTTCTCTGTGACACACACACACACACATGCACTCTCTCTCACACGCAAGCAGCCAATTGAATTGCAAATGCTATAAATCCAATTGATTATAGGCTATGGGCAATATTTGCTTTGATACAGATTGAAATATTCACAGATTATTGAATTACACAACTCACAGGAGGGCTGCCGGCGGATCTATAGGAGAAAGCTTGAATATTTCATTGAAGTGAGCTGAAACCAATCAATTGGAGAGGACATCACATTATGGCTGCACCTTGTGTGAGAGCGGCTCCTGCATATGTGGAGTTTGAAAGTGCAGTGTTTGAGCCGCACAGAGATACTGACACACAGCAGACTGCCGAGGAACATGAAAGAGAATGTCAAACGAAGGCCTGAGAGCCTGGAGAACATGTTCATCCACGAATACATCTCACGTAAGTGTGGCAACATCCAGCAGGAGCCCGGGCTCCACCGACACACAACTGTGCTGAGATGCCACAAAGGTGCAAATACTCCAAAAACACAAATACCAGCAGCAGACACATCCGCCTCCTCTACTTCTGAAGTGTTTCTCATCTTCATCGAAAAAGCCACATTCTGCAGCAGAGCACAGTTTCACTTTGAACAAAGTCTCTGTGAAATGTAAAGCAACAAGCGAAGTCACGTCCAACTCTCTCATCTCATAAGTGCTGCGGTGAGAAATGAAGGAACAAAGAGGGAAAGACAGAAAGAAAGAGACAAAGCTGCAGAGCAAAGTGGGAAATAAGACGGCGAGGACAGGAGAGGAGGACGAAACGATGGAGACAGGAGAGAGAATAAAGAAGAGAAAGAGGAATAAAGGTGTGATGAGGTTGTGCCACTGTTGGCTTTGTGATGCGCTCCTCTCCTCCGCCCCGTCATCGCTCCTCTTCCTCTTTCTCTTTCTTTTCTCGCTTGGTTTTTTCTTTGACACAAAACATCTGAATGACAGAACTGACATCTTCTCCTTTTCTCTCCACACAGCTCTGAAGCCATATTGAGCTCAGATTTCTGCGCGACTTAACGCTGCTGCATTAATTCTATTACACAGCATTTAAGTCAGACGGATTAGGAGGAGAATGGAGCGGCAGCGGCAGCGGCAGCGGCAGCAGCAGCATCACTGGAGGATTTATTCCAATACTCACCCCATTGTTGGAAGTCTGTCAATTCCTCCTCAAGTCGACGACAGTGTATTTGGCAATATCTGGAAATCACACTGAGGTGGTGGTGGTGGGGGGGGGGGAAACGCCCCCTCTCTAACTCCCCTCTCTCTCTCTCTCTCATTCTCTCTCTCTTTTTCCTCTTTCTCCTTCCACCAGCAGAAAGCCTCTCCCATGTAGAGGGAAAAATGAAGGTAGAGAAAAAAGAGGAGGGGAAAAAAGATCCGAGAGGCAGACACTCTGCAGCCTTTATCCTCCCCTCAGATCCTGGAATCTGTGGCTCTGCTTCTGCCCTGCACTCTCTCTCTCTCTCTCTCTCTCTCTCTCTCTCTCTCTCTCTCTCTCTCTCTCTCTCTGTCTCTCTCTCTCTCTCTCTCTCTCTCTCTCTCTCTCTCTCTCTCTCTCTCTCTCTCTCTCTCACACACTCACTCTCTCTCTCTCTCTCTCTCTCTCTCCCACACACTCTCTCTCTCTCTCTCTCTCTCTCTGCTGTCCTCCCATTGTTGCGAATCAAGCGTGGTCAAAGGGGCGCGGCGGAGGCGACTCAATGATTCAGGATTCAAGCGAGAAAAGAAGCAGCTCTAGCTTTTCTCTCTCTCTCTCTCTCTCTCTCTCTCTCTCTCTCTCTCTCTCTCACACACTCACGTACACACAACCCTGCGCTTGCACTCAAATACACCCTGCTTGGGCTCAAACTGTGCACTGGACAGATTCTCCTGCATGCGCTCCAGCTTCAGCTCTTCTCCTCACACTTCCGATTGCGAGGGACTCATTAGGTGCAAGTCAAATTAATAAATCAAGATAAATAAGGGAGGGAATCTACGTCAAAAATATATTTTTGGGGTGAATGGACTCTTCGTGTGGCCTCGGCTTTCTCCTCTGGCTCAGTGTCTTAATTCCATTAGGCCATAATAAGCACATTAAACAATAGTCTCTAACTAAGGCTTGGAAATTATTCAAATGTAACCTTCACCAAAGTCTTCAAATGATAAACCTGCACACCAGGAGACACTCATTAGGCCTTGGCAGGCTGCCTGGAGAGCTCTACTTTGGAGCCGTTTGCCCTGAACACGGCCGCGTTGCACGTTGTGCTAATTAACTTTTCAAAATTACAGATGGTCCTGCATTTAAATTCTGGGCGGAATGATCGACATTTTCTGTTATTAATTCCGGGCCCCGCCTCTGGAATCATCATTGTGCGTTAAAATTGGTCCCATCAAGCCTTTTTTTTTTTTTTTCTCCTCTCCTCCCTTTAAAATGGTCTTTTTCATCAGCGGTGCATAATGGGAGCTGATGGACAGCCGGGAAGTGCATTACTGCCTCGTGCACAACTGAAGGAAGCCTCAGCGCCTGCCTATTCAAGAGCACAATCTGTACATGTGTGTGTGTACCCGTGGCCCACTGTGAGCGCTGCAGCTCCCTGACAGCAACTTCTCAGTGACTGGCTCTATATCCACCCTAATCCAATCCCATGGGATTTCCCAGCCGTTGAATTTCCTCAGCGAGAGACGACTGGCAGCTTCAGCTGGATCTCTGCTTCCCAAATCTCTCCAAACCTCGCCTTATCCGCCAGGGATTACACAGCTCAGCTCCCCGGGTAGCAGTGGCAGTGTGGAGGGAGATACTCCACGAGTAGAGGTGGTGGTGGTGCGGCTGTAGGTGTTGCTCCATCATTGCATAATAGCTCAGTCAAGCTGACGAGGTGGACACATTGTGGGACCGGGCCACCGTCCTCCTGGTTTCATTATTTATCAAGTAGTTTGAGGATGCAGGGTTTTACTGGACTGACACTGAAGGCGGATTTGCTTTTAGCTCAGAAAGAGGCGGAAAGCACACACACACACACACACACACACACACACACACACACACACACACACACACACACACACACACACACACACACACACAGACACACACACGCCATATCTGACCATCTATCACTGCAGTCGGTACTGGAGCATTACATAATGCTGCTGCATGCTGCCTGTCAATCAATCAATGGTTCGATGTTCTTCTCCTGCACGACGAGGCCAAACTTTGGAAAGCGGTCGTGTCACGTGGCTCCTTCACGCTGCGAAACACACATGAAACACACATGAAACACACATGTTGTGAGTCGTCTCCCACGTGGATCCGATTGTCCAACGACGCCTCCCACCGCTGAGGTCATTTCTGAGCCAAGATGGCCCCCGGTGGTGAGCCGGTGGTTCCGGTATCAGTCGGGGACCGAGAGCTCGGACGCCGGAGTTGTACGGTTGTTTCCCGTCTGCTTCGGCTCTTTGCTTCTCTAATTTCTCGTCTCCGTCTTCCCTCCGTCTCTCCCCCTCTTTTGCAGTCTGCTCAGATCCCTGTGGTACGAGCACATTTCTCATTCCCTCTCCTTCTCTCCCTCACCCTCGCTCCCTCAAGATTGCTGCTTTATTAAACAGACTCTCCCTATCTTTCATTTGCCACTCTCCCCACCGTGCTCCCCACTCTCAGACAGTGGTTTTTATTTATTCTCTCTCTCTCTCTCTCTCCCCCCCTCCTCAACACACACATCACACTGGCTTTGCATACATCAGTGCATTGCTCAGCAGCCGAATCCGCACATACTTTTCCACCGTATTCTAGATTCTCGTGATACGGAGAGAAAGAGAGACAGGCTTCTCTATATGTTCAGTTCTTCTTCTCACCTCCTCTTTCCCTTTGTTCACTCTCTACATTGCTCCCGCCCTATGTGCTCCCTCCATCCCTCCATCCCTCTCTCTCTCTCTCTCTCTCTCTCTCTCCGTGCTCCCTCCATCTCTTTCAGACCCAGGGCAGCTATATTTAGCGGCAGGTTAACTGCTCCTGTCAAAGGTCTGATTTGTATTCTCTGCATGCAAGTCTGACTCGGGCCTCGTAGCAACACAAACAAAAGGCCCTAGTTTGAATATGCACTGAGCCCACTGGCTTAGGAATCAAAGCCTCCTCTCTGCCCTGCTGCCAGTGGCGCCACCTGCTATGGTAGGGAGGGGGGGGGGGGGTATGAGTGAGGAGGAGGTGGTGCTGGTGGTAGGGTAGGTGGGGGGGGGGGGGGGTGGCGGGGGCGGCGGTGGGTCATGGGGACTCAAAGTCAAGCTCGATTCACTGCCAACGCACACATCCATGCAGGGAGGAGCTCAATGGCCCCACACACTCTGAATGTGCAAATGTTTGAGAGAGCGACTTTAAAAAAAGACGGAGACGAGGGAAGGGGTCGCGCCCCTCAACCGTCCTCTCTGGACGACGAGAATACGGGATGGCAGAAGGGAGGGACAGGACGGGAACACAGAGAGGGAGCCGCGGTGCAGGAGACAAACTGAGAATAGAAATCTCCCCTTTCCTCAAAGTCCGCCCCAGGCACCAAGTGACAGGGGAGATTAAAGCGAGAGGCACATACATTATACGCAGCCGTACATATAAGGACACATGGGGAGTCCGTGGAGCGGGAGGAGAGGTGTGATGCTCCCTGCTGCTTTCCCCTCGCCTCCGCTGCCGGGTCTCATCTGGTCCGGCAGCCGGCTGTGGGTGACTGGCACCGCGCTACATCACAGATACACTCTGACCAGAGGCTCTCCACGTATCCCACATACCAGAGCACAGACCAGCCTCGACTGACTGTGGTCCACGTCCACACCACTACTTTTAGTCTGAAAACGGCCTTTTCAAGCTAAAACGACCCCGTCCACACGAGTGTTTTGGCTCAGTATCAGTTTTAATCCCCGTCCACACCAACACGCCTTAAAACCACTTCATTCAAATGCAGCTCGTGAAAGGAGACACATTGTTTTTTGTACTTTTAGTGATTTAGGATGCGAACCAACCAGGAAGCAGGTTCTCAAGCATGATGAGTTTGTCTCTAATCCAACCCAGAGCAGGACAGAGATGCTCAGTGACTCCACACAGATACTTAGCAATGCTAATGATTGCAGCTTGTAACGGAGCAGAAAAAAACCCCCACTATTTAATTTATTCCTGGCACTTTCCCTCTAATTTTGGTTTTGTTCCAATCTGTGAGTATTGCTCATCGTTCAGCCACAGGCACAAGGCTCTGGCACGAGGAGACCGACTGCAGGTGGGAGGGTTTTCACTCAGTCGTAAATTCAGACGGTGAAACGCTGGATTTAAGAATGTGTTGTGTATCGGAGCAAAAAAAATATTATGAATGAAAGTCTTTTTCTCACACCAGCAGGTTTCACTCTCGACATATTCAGAACGGAGCTAAGGCACAAGTTTCCGGTTCAACCGCCCGGCTTCACTTTAACCGAAACTGATTCAATCAATTGGTCAATTTGGGCGATCGAATGAGAAGTGAATTGACGCCGCGCCTGTCACGTCAAACCCCCACGGAGGAAGAGCTGAGTCCAATCGGTCAGAAAATGCCAGAAAGGAAGATCGTTGATTCAACAACAATCTGCTGATTTAAGTTCCTTTCAGTTATAGTGATGAACATTAATCTGAGCTTCATTTTTTGGGGTTATGATCCAGGTCTCTGACCACGAGGCCGGTAAATATTTTCAGTGCAAACAGCGACAGTTGGTGTTCCGGTCTGCTCAGTCGAAAAAAACAGTTTCAACAAACACGGACAACGATTCAAAAACCCTATAACCCATAAAAATACAAAAAAAACAATTTCCACATAACTGTTTCTGAGTCGTCCACTGCAGCCGAGTGGCGTCTCTCACTCAGACGGGGGGGGAAACGGGGCGAGCACAGACATGTAGTGAATCCATTTCCTGGTCAACACGTATTCGGATGTAATTTCAAATGAGCTGAGATACACTTTGTATTTCTTTTTTTAAAAGCTTTGAAAATGGATAAATTATCTGCAAAATAAATCAACTGGTTAAAGAGTCCCCACAAACACTGTATGACCGGATATATATCTGGAAATATACGAGTCCAATAAGGAAGTGAGAGTTTCTGTTCCACTGGGGAAATAAAGCTTCTGGTCCAGTAAGAAAAATGAATAATTTTTATGTTATAGAACAGTTTGTTCTATTCTAAATTACTGAGTCTCTCTCTTTAATACGCATTAAGTTAGAATAAACATTATAGATACATTTATCTGATAATTACTCAAGGATAATGACTGAGATAACGGATAAATACATGTCTGCAGAATATAGTGGAACAGAATTAGTCCATGATTAAATTGTTTGGAGAATAGTTGGAATATATAAAATATTACATGTTAGAAGTATAAATAGGAAGCATATTGTAGTGTATTACCTTGTAATGAACCGTATAATATACAGCCTGCAGATTAACATTAATGTCAGTGGAAAAAAATGAAGGATGGATGGATGGACGGAGTAGAAACGACTGGAGAGTGACTGAGAGAGGAGCAGGGAATACAAATCAATGACAGTAAACAATGAACTGTGTATCTCTCCCATCGGAGCGTCCTCTTTTGTTTCGACTTATCTAAACACAAACAGCGACTGCGGCTCCACACCTGAGCATCACACTCACACACATGTGTAAACAGTCACAGTGTAACCTCCGCACACAGCGGCAGCAGCAGGTCCACACACACTCAGCGGTGACTCTGTCAGAGCTGCACTCATGGTGGTGGTGTTGTTGTTGTCGTGTAGCGTCGTAGTCGTGGACCGCATTCGCTGCATTATCGTCCAATTACAGTTCAGGGACGAGCCAGGGAGGACGGCGAAGAGGGGAGTGGAGCGGTGGAGAGACGGAGGAAGAGAGAGGGTTGAGACAAGCCAGGCAAACAAACACTAAATCCAATTGCAAGGGCAGGTTCCAGGAAGCGGATGGAGAGAGATGCAGGAGGAAGAGGAGGTGAGGGAGGGAGTCTTTTCTTTCCATTTCTCCGTCTTCTTCTTCTTCTTCTTCTTCTTCTTCTTCTTCTGACTGCAGGGGCTGTAACTACAAGCCTACACAATGCAGCTGCAGCCC